>NC_030856.1:7281714-7356258 GCF_000208745.1 Theobroma cacao
CTCACCTTTTTCACTTAATTTCCTTGAAAATTCACACTTTTTCTTTGATTTTCTCTCTCTAGGGTTTTGTTTTTGTTTTCTCTCTCTTCTTGCTGGTTTGGCCGGCCATGGGGTGGAAGATGGGCTGATTTTGTGCCTTTTAAAAAGGAAAATAATAAATTAATAAAGGCATGACACATGGCATCATGTCATTGGCCCGTTTTTAAAATTTTAAAAATTTAAACACTTTATCTCCACCACATGTTTAGTCAAGGGTCAAAGATGAAGATAAAGGAAGACCATGTGCTGGAAAAAATATCCTGGTGGTGGAAAATTACAATTTTGCCCATGAGGTGGCGAAATTACCATTTTACCCATATACTCTAAATTATACCGAAATTAAAATTTTTCACTTCTAAATCTCAAATCATACTTCAATAAGTCAAATTATACTCCAATAAGTCAAATGGGGCCAAAAAAATTCTTTTCTAAAATTCCCATTTTGTCCCCAAGTGGCAAATGACCATTTTGCCCTTAGTTAGTGAAAATTCCGATTTGACTCCAAATTGATCCTCAAACTCCAAATTACCATTTTAAGTCATCCATGAACTGTGAAACTCTTATCTCACCTTAAAATTTCTATTTGATCTAGTTCGAGGATTAAATAAACTTTTTTTGTACCTCTAGGTACAATACCGACTTTTGTAAATTTTTTGAGACTTTCCTAGCATGCAATCATGCTATCATCACATGTAAGTTATGAATAGTATTTTATAAGGTCGGGCTTTACATAGTGGGGGCTAATGACACTTTAAAGGTCAAGGGTCACGAAATTATGAAATCCAATAGATAAAATCTATGCACAAAGAATGATTTAATGGGATGCATAAAGATGCATAATTCATTTGTTAAGTATAAATTATTAGTAGGATGCCTATTGATGCACTACTCATATAAAATGAGTCTACTAAATGATTCAACATGAATGATAGGATAATAATCTCTATTTAATGGAATAAATTCAAACATTGAATAAGATAAACATATTTTGTACACATAATAAGGTTAGTGGGAGAAAGATAAGTTACTCATTAAAAGCACATAAGATACATTTGTCAGTCTAAGAAAAACAAAATAAGACAAAATAGTTAGAGCCTAAAAAGGGACTCAACAAAAAAATTTAGGATGACATAATAAAGGAGTTTAACATAGAGAGAATCCTAATGCTAAATTGACAAAAGTCATGATTGGGCAGTTGTATTAGAATGGTTCCAAAACAAAGGCTAACTGCACAATTATATCTATAATTGAATATAAACCCTTTTGTTTAGACTGTAAAAGGAGAGATATTGGGTCATTGGTTTAATAAACCAATAAATGATTCCGAGTTGTTAAAGTAACAACAAGAGCCATAATAATGGAATCAAGATCTTGTTGTGATATAAATTAGTATTTCGAATATGACGATGGAGATTGTTAAACATATATATTAACATATTCTCAAATATTACAATTTGAATTGTCCTAGTAGAGACAAAGTTGCTAAGCGAAAGAGTTCAATATTGGATATGCTAGCAATTGATTCAAGTGCAAGTGTGAGACTATTGGTATATGCTCTTGAGCCAATTAGATTGGTCAAGGAAAATATATAATCATTTAATGCATACTTAATTGCATAACTATATGTGATAAAGGTTTTCTTTCATGTTAATGTAATAACCAGGAGTTATTAAGTACTTATTGGATGAAGCCCATTGGACATAAAGGCCTTGTAAGATAATTTTAAAGTTATTACAATTATAACATCATTATGCATCAAAGCCATGTTCTTAAAATTATTTCTGATCATTGTATTGTTAAGACAGGGCATTGACAATGCTCAAAAACTAGTATATATTAAGCCTCTTTACTTGGGAAGTAAGCAATCAATCTCATAGATTGAAGTATATAAGATACTTGAGGATGGTAGGTGAGTGCTTGTTAAAGAACAAGTTCACTGAATATGACCTACTATAAGAACTTCATTTGGTATTTCACTTAAATGTTTATGGAATATGTTCTCATGTGATAGTCGTGCAACTCATCCTCGGACTTGAGACACCAGGTCATTTTGTGTAAGGAATTACATACTTTGATTTCACCTCTACAAATCTAGAGGCGACCAAATGCCTAAATAGGGTGTTTTTAGATATGCCATGAAGCATGCGAAGGTAGATGAGTGATTAAGAAAAGATTCATTACCCCAAGTGATATGAGGGGATGTATATCACTTTTTCTCAATTCTAGAATAACTTGTATAAAGTCTTTAGTTATAGCATGATTAATTTGAGGAAAGTTAGTTTCTTAAATTCATAAGGATAGTCATGAATTATGAGAACTAATATGGAATATCATAAGTAGATATTGAACCATGCTTTATGACATATCCGAGATATTTGATGAAATGACTATATTGCACTAAAAGGCTTATTACTAAAGGGTTTTATTAAATTCTTTAGTCGACTCACTAATATTTAGTGGTTATGATGTATTGCTAGTTGCTGCTCATAATTTATAAATATCAATAAATTATTAAATTGATATTTAATTATGATTTATATTTATTATCAACATGTTAGAAGCCTAATGGCCTAATGGGTCACATACATTAAGTGACATGATTGAGATTAACTAAGGGTAATCAATTAAGTTGGACTTCATTAAAATATATCAAAATAAAGTGGAAAAATTAATTAAGTTCATAATGACTTAATTGAATAAAAATACAAATGTTGTATCTAATGTTACAATTTAGTTTGACTATATAAATATGTTAAGTTAGCCAACTAAAATTATGATTTTGTTTGACAGAAATAAGATTCAGTAAGAACTTTTGGTCTTTTTATTTTAAAAATAAAATTTACCAGCACAAGTAAAATCCTATCATTGAGAATATCTTATTTGGTCACTGTATGGATTACTATTAGAGACCAAACACTTAAGTGGCTAAAGATTTGACAAATCCTAAAAGAGAACATTTTGACTGCAGAATTTTAGACTATCTTGTTTTCTTTTTGGGTTACTTGCTTCATCACAAGCGTTTTTAGATTTAATTGGCTCTTGATTACGATATTATGTAATAGTTAAATTTAAGAATGTTCATAATTAATTTGAAAACTACATGAAAAACATAAACATTGATCTTATGGGATTCAACTGTTTCTTTGGTTAAATACATATTTTATTTGTCCATTGCATTATGTTTTTAGTTTCATGATTAATTTTATATTTGAACAGGAAATTGAATCCTAGTAGTAATAACTATTAGAATAATTGTAATTTATTATTTGTTGCAACTTATCATTTAATAACTTTATATTATCCAAAAGTAAGAAACTCAATCATCTTGACTCACTTTTGAGTACATATATACTTTGATTCCAATTGTATTAATTTAGATTTAAGTACCATTGATCCTATTTTTCAAATTTAAATCGTTTTATCCTTAAAAATTTTAAATTTTTATTATTATGAACAATTGACTTGAACTTGTATATAGTTCTAGAAAGTTACATTCATATTCCAAATGAGGTGGAATATTAGAACAACAATGATTTTAATTGATTGATGACAGACGCATAAGAAAACCACACAAAGTGCTTAATCTAACTTTTTATGTTGTTGGTACCAAGTAAGGTACATACTCTTTCAAATAAATTAAGACTAAATTTGCCACCAAGGGACATGTTAGTGTAGAAGGCTTTTGTTTGAGGAGACTGGATTGCTAGTATGTGATTTTAGGTAGACAAATTATAACATTTTCAATCCATGTGAGAATAAAGTCTCAAAATCTGTAAAATATTACCATACTTAAAATTATATAGCTTGAATTGTATGTTATTTGCTTGATTCTCTGTCCCATTTGCCATCACTTTGAGAGACAAAAAGTATGCCAATTTAATCAAATGGTTTGGGATGGATTTAAAGTAGGGGCAATGAAAGCTATTATTAGACTTAAATACCATCACTTTGAGAGATAAAAAGTATGCCCAATTCAATCAAATGGGTTATAAGAGGGATTTAGAGTAGGGCAATGGAAGCTATTAGACTTTAGTACCATCACTTTGAGAGATAAAAAAGTATGCCTAGAGATGGATTTAGATTAAGGGCATTGGAAGAAATAGTAATTAATACTATTATTAAAATCAGTTTTTGAGTTTGATATTGTGAGTCAAGTGATATCAATTTAGATGATCAAATTTAATTAAATTACATAAAATTTTATAAAATAATTAAACATCATATAAAATTTTTTAAAATTGTTTTTTTATTATTTGTGCTTTTTTCTTTTATTTGACATATACATAAAAAGAAAAAACGTACCCTTGTTTGCTCCACAAAAACTGTCTCTCACCTTCTTCTCTCTTATTCACACACAGTGGATGTGCACAAATCCTAGGAATTATTTAAAAGAATGTTACAAAATTTTAATTCTAAAAGAATGTTATTATAAAATTGTTGCTAATAAGATATACTAATTTTTATTGGATTTAATATATATATATATATATATGAGAGTGACTTTTAATTTTGAAATAAGTTCCAACTGAAGATTGATCGATAGAAGTTGTTAAATAGAAAATAAAACTATTTTTAAAATTTTCAAAATTGAACTTACAATTTGAAGATGAGTTAAAGAACTTATCATTAATTAATGAAAAATTAAATTAAAAATCAAAATTACTTATATTGCTATGGTGCCCTTGTAAAGTTTATGACAATAAATTTGAATATTTAATTTATTACATAATTTGTCAAATTGTTAAATTTAAAAGTAGCTCATGGCCATAGGCTATTCCAGGCACGACCCAAATCATGTTGGGCCTGACTGTGCCTCTCTCGGCCCACATGCTCTGGGCTCATGGGCCTGGCTGTCTCTTCCCTCCCCCCTCCATATCCCCCTCTCAGAAAATTCAAAAAAACTTTCTTTCCCGGCAAACACCGTTTCCGTGGAAAGAACAAGAAAAATTCATCTAAAAAATAGTGTTCCTTTATTTTTCTCTTTAATTCCTTTTGAAATTCGATCTTTAATTTTCTCTCACTTGGGTTTCCTCCGAATCTGCCCAAATTTACTTTCACATTCTCCAATTTTCCCCATTAAAACCAAAAAAAAAAAGGGAAAAGAAAATACAGAAGCATGGAATCAGTGGTGGCGACGGTGAGTGGGTACCACGGCTCGGAGCGGTTCAATCTAATCAAGCTCATCTCTCATGCCGGTGCCAATTATGTTGGCTCTCTGTCTCAATCAACCACCCATTTGGTTCGTTTCCTTATTCTTCTTCTTTTTTTTTTCTTTTTGCTTTTAATTTGATGGGAAAAAGTCGAAAAATTGAAAAAATTTGATTGTTAGGTATGTTGGAGATTCGAAGGAAGAAAATATGAACTTGCTAAGAAGTTAAAGACGATAATCGTAAATCATCGGTGGTTTGAAGATTGTATAAAGGAAGGGAAGCGTTTGCCTGAGGCTCCGTATATGTTGCAAAGGTTTTTACTTATTTGATTTTTAATTTTTGAGAACATTTTTCTCTGTAGATCTATAAAAGTAGATTGTTTTAGTTCAGAGGTGTGGAATTATTCTGGTTTGATTGGGTGGTTGTGCTGGAGGGATCGGTATTAAGGCTGTGATTGGTAGGAAGCAAGGAAAGTGGTGGAAGGAAAAAAATGGGTTAAAAAGGGAAAAGGGAAAAGGGAAGGAAAGGAAAGAAATTTGTTTTTAGCTTTCTATGACGGTAGAAGAGATGGAAAAAGAATGAAAGGAAATAATTGAGGATAAAATCGTACATAAAATGATTGATTTTAGCTGAATGAGCATTTTCATTCTTTGATTACGGATGAATTGAATTTTTAGGAAATGAAAATGCCCATTTTCCCCTTACTTCTGCCTATTTACTTTCTAGGAAATGAGGGAAAATATCTTTTTTATTTTTATGTTTTCTTTCCATTTCCTTTCCTTTATCCCTCTTTCCTCCTTTCAAATGTAGTGTAAGCATTTGTTTATTTGACCCATGAAATGCCTGAATTTACTTTCAAATTGGAAAATGTTAAGGAGTGGCTATGTTAACCAGTTAAGGTGATTTCCATTTATAGAAATATTTTTGTATGTAATGGATTGTTTGGCCTAGAATTTGGTGAGAGCAATGCATTGAATGAAAGCATATTTCTCAAGTTTGCACCTTAAATCAGTTCCCCTAAGCAGTCCTTAATAGAAGTTGTCAAATTTTTTATGATTGTGCTAGTTGGTCACTGCTTAATAATATTTGAAGTGTCAGAAATGGTTGAAATGAGATGGTGTTGGAGTCATACTTGTAGGTTTTGATTTTCTTTGCAGTGGAAAAGAAAAGGGACCTTTGTTGCTGGAGATCCATGATCTTGCAAAGGGGGATGCCTTGACTAAAAAATGCAAAGTGTTTTCAAACAAATCCAATGTTCATGATGATGTTAGAAATGAAACAATTGATATTGGCTGCGGAGGTTCTGGCTTATCTGGTTGGTCCAAATCTGCATTGTTGGATGAGGTCATTACATAAAATTCCCTTCCTCATTGCCTTCTCTTCCTCCCTCACTCTTTTGTTATTTTTTATTTTTTGTGAAAGGCTCCCTCCCTCACTCTTTTCCTGCTTTCTTTCTCTTTATTACACACCCCATACAAATTCTTTGTCCAGATAAATAATGCTTATTTCAGATAGACAACTAAAAAGAACTTTGATTGTGATGTAGCATTTTTGGATGATTGTTTCATTTTCATGAATGCATGATGAGGTCTTCATTAGTGACTTGTAAACTAATATGAGACCAATTTGTAGCAAAGGCAGAATCATTGTACAAAAAAGACCAGATGATTTTACTTATTGTCATAAACTAGTACGTCAATCAATGTAATTTTGTATATACTGCTTGTAAGATTGTTGTGGGCCTGTGGTTTAAATTTTTTATATTTAATAAACTTCATTAATCCAAGATATGAATTTCAAGCAACAACAGTAATAATGCGGTGAGGTACCCTCTACATTTCACTGTAAAGTATGTCAGTTGAGTTGATGCCACTGCATGGTTGAATTAGTAACTCTGTTCTGGCCGAAGGAGAGTAACTCTGTAAATGTTTTTTTTTTTCTTTGAATTGTGGATTTGTTGCACAAGCCCTTTCAGGATTAAATTGATTAAGGGCTTTTGAGTTGTCCTTGTCAGAACTATAAATTTACGTGTTTGTCTAGTTGATAGACTAAAGAAGATTTTGCTTCTTGAAACCTTTGTTTTGATGGTTTTTGTACATGAATTTATGAGTGTGTGCATGCATGTGAGAGTGGATGGAATCAAAAGGGGGAATGTTTTGTTAGTTGAATTCTGAATTTTTGAGTTGTAAGTATCTGTATTGAATATTAACTTTAGGTATAAATAATATATAGCAGCTTGACAGCTTTGCTTAAAAGAGGCTGTATAGTGTTAGCACTTACCATGGATGTGTGTTTGTTTTGTTTTAAAGCTCTGCTTTAAAGCATTGGTTTAAGCATTTTTCTGCAGCTTTTTAGTACTGATTCTTGATCTTTATATGTTTTTCTGATACTTTTAATTTTGCAGAGTCTATTTTCAGGGCTTGAGAAAATCAAAGGTTGTTCCTCTAAACTGAGATCTAAACCATTTAGAAAATCTTCGAAGGAGGAAAATTGTTTTAGTGGTAGAAACTACTTTCAGGAGATAAGTTCATATGGATTAGATAGGAAAAAGGTAATGAGTGATATTATCTTGTTTTTTCTGTATTCAAATTCTTCAGGATATTTTCTAAACTTGACTTTTTTGTTACAGGGTTATTTATAGTCTTAGTTGTTATTTTAACTTTTTTCACGGCCATTATTAGAAAATGCAGTATTCATTAATTATCGTTGTAACTTGTTCACATAAAGCATTTGCTCTCACTCATTAATCTTTGACCTTATGCAAGTTCCAAATGTAACAGGGTAAAAGAAGTCATTTTTACTGCAACATTTCCAACATACTGAGTACTGTCTCTTAGACTAGCTTCTCTGCACTTGCTTTCATCACTGTATCCATGATTATGTGAACACAGTTAATAGATAGAAGTATGTACATGAATTTATTGAAGACAAATTAAAGGAATAAAAGGGACTTTAGGATATCTCAATTAACAAATGAGTAAATTTGTTTGGATCCGTGGTTGGCCATTCTTTGTTGGGTGAGCATTAAACACTAATATCATTTGGAAATACTCATCATACAACAGACAATTTGGACAAGGGGAGGTAGTGCCTAATGAGAGATATTGAAAATTTTTTGTTCAAGAGTATTTTCTGAGCATAAGTTACTGCACAAATTGTCCTGTTAAAAGTGATTTTGAAAAATGGACCTTATGATATGTAGATCTGTGGCTCTTTTGTTCACATAAATGCAACTGATTTGTTAACTGGATAAGATTATATAAGAATATTTCAAAATTCAAAATCTTCTTGATTATGACTCTATTAACATCTTCTCGTTCTAAATTGCTCACTATATATCTTCGGCATGCAAAGTCATCTAAAGATAAAATCACAGGATTTCCTTTTGCTATAATTTTTCAGTTCTTGAATCCTATACTAACTTTAGTTCTGATTATTCCTCTGATGATATGGGTCTTGGTAGGTGATAAAACTAAGCCATGTCTTATTCAGATATATTGATAGGTTATTATTTGTTATAGGTTTCTTTTCTAGTTTAAGCATTGGTTGTTTAATCTTTTCTAGAGACAACCAGTTAGATTCTCTTGGCTTTAGCTTAAATTTTATACAAAAGCGGAGCTTGAACTTTTGTATGTGATTGTATGACTTTTAAGGAATAATTTCTCTTCTCTGATTTTATTGTCTTCGCTTCTTACTTTTCTCTGGTTGAAAAGCATGGACAGTCAAGTTCTGATGCTTCTATGCCTCCTATGAGGAACAAAAGGAAGATCTCAAAGAACAAAGAGCTGAATGCTCATTATTCCACTCACTTGATGAGGGAAGAAAGAAACATTCATAATGGTAGCAGAGGCACTTGTTTGGCTGAATCTTCTCAGAGAAATGGACGGAGGCTCGTGAAGAATGTTAATAGAGAAATTGTTGTGTCTGGCCTTTCAGATTCTGAGCAAGAGTGCTATCCACCCAGGGTCCATGAGCAATACAGTGGAGTTATATATCCATCTGATCACTCACTTGATCAAAGGACTGTTAGTTTATTTGAAATTGGAGCACCATCTAGTTATGACTTCAGTAAGCATAGGGGAGTGGATGAAGAAATTGAAGAAGTTGAGGAGATCAAATTATGGAACCATCAACTTCCTTCCACAAGTTCAACTTTGCCCGTAAAGGATGCACCATCCGTCTCTGAAAGACCTTCACCGGCTGGGTGCTTTGATGTTGAGAAAGAGAGCCAAGATGTTGGTCAAATAGAGCTTGCTTCCAGATTACCCAATTCAACAGAATTATCATGTGTTATATGTTGGACTGAGTTTAGTGCAACAAGAGGGGTTTTGCCTTGTGGACATCGATTTTGCTATTCATGTATCCAGGACTGGGCTGACCATATGGTACACATTCTTTTCATCTGCTTTATTTGCTCCTCCTTTCAATTTCATATATATTATAGCTGGCATTCCTTCAATTATCATTAATATCCTTCATGAGAATCTGGGTTTGATATGATTATACTTTGTTTAATAATTTGTTTATTATATATACTATATGACGTTGTAATCTCTTCTTGATTAGCTTATTTTCTATCTTGTGTTGTAAACAATCATCTTTGCTGTATGCAATCCATTCTGTTCATGTTTTTGACCATTCTCTTAATTGGGTATTATGGTCCTATTTTTGTCACTATGTCCAAGCATTCGCCATTTACACTAATGTTTGTTCATTTTTTATTTTGAAAAAATGGTGGTCCAGGTCACACTGGCCTGCTAATTCAAAGCTGATTCTAATAATTAGACATTTGAGTTTGCTACTCCCTAAATATCTTGCTTGTTTCCAAATTAAGAAGTAAATACTGCAAATTTGTGCATTCTCTTGATCTTTTGAGACAATTATTTGGAAATAACATTCCAATGGAATCAAGTGTTTGATTTATCAATCTCTTGGTCCTTCTTTTTTCCCCTGTTTCTACCAACTATTTTTGGAGAATAAGAGAAGTAGAAAAGAAGCCTATTCTTTTCTTTTTATGGTTTGGAACTACAAACAGCTTGCTGTTTTTCAAGTGTCGTTAGCTTGAATCTTATATCATGATTATTTGTTTCACATGATCATTTTTTTCCTATGATGCATGCAGATTTCAAGGAGAAAAACTTCAACCTGTCCTTTGTGCAAGGCAAGTTTCATGAGCATCACTAAGGTGGAGGATGCGGCCATCTGTGATCAAAAAATTTTCTCCCAAACCATTCCACGTGCCACATCAACAATGGATGTTTCTATTCTTCCTGATCAAGAAAGACCTAGTTTTGGTGTTCAGGTAGCTCTAATACTAGAAAATCTCTTTTAGGCTTTAACTCTTGGTCATTGTTTCTGCATTTTTTGTGGAAGTAAATCATGACGCTATTCTTTGGAATGGTGGCTCTGCGTGATAGCCCTTTGGAATTAGTGAAATAGGCCACTTGAGTGGCTGTGGGGCTTGAAAGTTTGAGTAGAATCCCCCTTTTCTATGGTTAGATGGGTAGAAATCCTAGATTTTCAAGCTTAATGCTCTCCTCTTGTATCCGGGAAAAAAAAAAAAACAGAAATCAGGGAATCGCAGGTACCATTTTTCTGTTCTTAACATTTATGCTATTAATGTGCATAAAGAAGTCTAGCAGAAAACTGTATGATATGTATTTGACGAGAATTTGGTTGGAAAAAGGACAACCAGATGGGATAGAGGTTTGGAGAGGACACAAGGGGCAAAGACAATGATGACATGCGAATGTGCATATGCACATGCTGGCATACACATTTAGGTACCATTCTGTGAATGCCCCTCTTCAAGAATTGATGCCATTTCTTTTTGTGAGATTTATGGCGCAACGAATTTTTTTAAGAGATGTTCAAAAATGTCAAATTGTTGTCAAAGCTATCCAAACAAGTCTTCTACTTGTGAAACACCTTTTTCCTCTGTATACTGGAAACTGTTTGCATTACCAATGGATGTGAAAAGTAAGATCATTATCTTGCAAATAATAAGCCCAGCAGAGTTAGAATTTGCAGTCTTTAACTCCCTGCCACCATTGCTACTTTACATTTCATCCATTGGTATTAGTTGCTTAGTCTTACTGGCATTACTTTCCTTTCTTATGGCACTTATAATTGATTTTCCTTAACTGATTGTGGCTTTTTTTTTTTCCGGGCTTTTAATAGTCTTCATCAGCTTTTGTTTGTGTAAAGTGCCGTTGTCGAGAACCTGAGGATCTTCTTGTCAGCTGTCATCTTTGCCAGATACGAAACGTCCATACATACTGTCTTGATCCTCCCTTATTACCATGGACCTGCATTCACTGCAAGGATCTGGAAAGGCTCCCCACTTATTCCTTCTAATATAGATGTCTTGATACTGATAATTCATCTAGAAGATGATCATCTACTACTGCAGCATTCTTTTTACCTTGAGTTGTCTATAACATGATGCTGTATTTTCTGTAAAAAAGAATCCTTTGTGATGGTGGTTATGCTAGCTGTTTTTTGAACCAAAGGTTCTTGATGCATGTCTGGCAGATTTGTCCTGTTTATTCTTACTCGATGGCACATCAACTGGAAGAATCTCCAAATTCTCTGTTAGTACCACATCAGCATGATGTGCGATAATAAGTTTTGGAATAAGCTGCAAGGAGTTATATCGCCCTGTTTTTAATGAATGGGTAACATCTTCCATTTTTACCCTTTTTGCCCTGTTTTTGATGAATTAATTGTGTTGATGATGCTAGATGCATGGCCTGTCTTGCCTGTGTGATATTTTGTGTTTGTGGTATACTGGTTGTGATACACGTGAGACATGTTTGGTTATCATTTGCTGGCTGTGGTTCCTGTTGTATTGAACCCTCTTGAACAGTTGGGAATTTTGCTGGATTAGTATGGGAATTCTGAATTGGAATGTTAGGTTGCCTTAACAGTGTAGTAAAAATAAGTAACTCTTAGAAGAATTGTCAACTGCACCAAGTCAGATATGGTTTTGGTCCAAAGAGACCAGAATGGAATCCTTGGATGACGGACGGTTAAGGAGATTCTAGGGCGATAATACTTTTGGTTGGGTATTTGGACTGTCTATAGGAAGATCCGGGGGACTTTTGAAGGCTATAGAAGAAATGGGTTGGTGGACAATGCATTGGATGACCACAGGGCAGCAGATAGCAAAGGAGCCCAGAAGTGGTATTTCATGGATGCTCCCGAGTAACGATGAATTAAAATATCACGTTGATGGCTCTGCGGGAGGCAAACCCGGCGGGTTGTGGTGGCGTACTTAGGGACAGTAATGGCTGTGGGCTATGTGAAAGACTGTATTTTTCCTCTGGCTCACTGGAACTATTAGAATCTATGAACGGATTGTAGTTTTGTATTTTTTCTCTGATGGTTTGGCGTCATTGGCGATTAGTCTGACCTGTCCAGTTCATTAATATCAACTGTGAAGCTGCTGTAAGCTTATCTTTATTAATAATATGAACTTGTTTGAGCAGAAAACAAAGTTATATCACCCTGGCATAACAGCATGATATATGGTCATCTTGCAATAATGAGTCAATTTTTTGCAGTAAGCAACACCCTTGTCTTCTTATTTTGAATAATTGAATTTTTATTTCAGCGCAGGAATTCTGCTACAATATTTACAAGCTGGGGAAACACCCAATGAAAAGCACCTGACAACTAACTAGGAGGTCATACATAGATCATTTTGGAAAGTACATTAATAGGAGAAGAACTAGTACAATAAGGAAGAACTAATACATGGTCTAGAGATGGCTTGCGCTTTCAAATCTTCAATACCAAACTTGAATATTTATTTGTCTGCAACCAAAAGAAAGAATCAAACAAAATTAAAGAACCAGCATCGGATCATGAGGAGGTTGTATCAACTTCTTATCACCCAGGCTTGCTTTCATGCTTCGACCATCATCTTTGCCCCCGTGAATATCATCATCATCGTGCACCAGAGATGCTTGCGCTTTCAAATCCTCAATATCAAAATTCCAGGCGCTAATTCCTCTTTGATACTGACTCTGCGATGTAGCTTCTTGTTGTGCAGCCTCTTGAAGCTGAAGGGGTTTCACAGGATTGCACAGAGGTGGCATAGGAGCAAATAATTTCTTCACAGAAAGCTCAGGAGGCTTTGCATGCTTGAAAAACGAGTGCTTCAATAATTTCTCTGCGGTGGGTCTCTTTGTTTGATCTTTCACCAGGCACATCGCAACCATATCTTTGAAAAACTTGGAGAACTTCTTATCACAATCTTGATCAAGTCGTGGAGGAGCATTTTGTATGGTCATCAAGAGAACCTTCATGGGTGGATAATTGGAAAAAGGTGCATGACCATGGGCCAGCTCTAATGCTGTTATGCCGAACGACCATATATCTGCCTTGGAGTTATGTCCAGTTCCTGGCTGCATGACCTCCGGTGCCATCCAGCAAGGAGTCCCCACAAAGGTATTTCTCGAACATTGTCTGTCTCCTGAATCGAACATGCAAGCTGAAACACCGAAGTCGGCGAGCTTAACTGTTCCATTGTTATCAAGCAGTATGTTCCCAGCCTTGACATCCCGATGAATATGTCCTTGTCGGTGAAGATAATCCAAAGCCTTAAGAGTTTCCTTAAGAATGGAAGCGATAGCAGCCTCTTCAAATCCATCGGGATAAGCCGTTTTCATACGATGCAAGCAGGAACCCTTCGACATGAACGGCATGACGACCCAAAGGTTGCGGTCAACTACGAAGGAAGAATATGCCCGAAGAACATTAGGGTGATCGATCAATCTCAGTGTTTGAGCTTCCCGACGTACGTCATCCAGATTAGGACCGCTGCAGCGATCAAGATCCAAACACTTGACAGCCACGACGTCCTTTGAAGGAAGATAGATTGCTTTGTAAACAGTAGCAGTGGCGCCATGTCCAATTTCTTCAAGAAGCTGGTAATCGCTAGGGTTCGCTGAGTGACTCCGAGTCCCTTGCATTTTCCCCATTGGAAAACCAGGCAATCGCGAGTGATAGAGTAGTCCTTCAAGGATGGCTTTTTCTGTTTAAGAAAGAGCAATAAGATTAAGAGAATAGTCCTTCAAGGACTGGCTTTTTCTGTTTTTATAGTTTAAGTTGGTGAAGTTGTCTTGATGGTGTATCCTTGCTGTTGTAAAGAATTAAAAATTTGACATTAATTAAAAAAACTTTTATATATTTGAATAATTTTTTAAATTAAAAAAAGAGACTTCAACCAATGCAATGACTTTTATCAAACCATACTTGTGTTATTTGATTAGGATCTAAACACTTGAGAGCCAAACATCGTTTGAAGGAACATAGATTGCTTTGTGGCCAATTGCTTGAAGATAGATTACAATTGCTTTGTAATCGCTGAGTCCATTCCATTCTTGCCATTGGAAAACCAACCAAGAGAAAGAAAGCAGCAAGAAAGAGTAATAGAACGGTCCTTGTGAATATTAAAAGGGCTGGCCTTTTCTGCTTTTATAGTTGAGTTGGCATATTTATATACCGCCTTGAGTGTATTAAATATATTTTTTTAGTTTTGGTATATTAATATGCTAATTTTCGAACTGCTAAATAAAAGATATATTTTTTTATAATTGAAGGAAGAAGGATTCCAATCTTACTCTTTAGATAAGGAAATTATATAATCTAAAACTACTATAAGAAGCTATTAAGAAATGAAAAGAAAGATCATTTCAATTTTATATTAAATATTTGATTACATTTAATTGTACATAATAGAATATTATTTTATTTAGAGATAAATCATGATATTATAAGTGGTAGATTAATTTTGGTATAATACTTTAAAATTAAAGTCATGAAATAGTTAAGAAAATTTTAATAATTTTTTATTCTTCTATTACGTTCAATCAAATTTTTTTATTTTTATTCTAGATCAAATAATTCTTTATTAATGGTTAACTAATTGTTATTAATTTAAATTGTCACTTGTCATTTTATATGCACATAATGTTGATGTGGAAGGTAAAAATTGTTACATGACCATACCAATCATGTTACATCGGCAAACTACGTCATCATCTATTGTAATATATCAATATATCACATTAGCGTCATGTAGTGTAAAATAATAAGTGACATTTTGACTTAATTGACTATTAGTTATAAACGTTTATTTGACTTAAAATAAAAATATAAAAATTTGATTAAACACAATAGAAATAAATACTTATTTAACAACTTGACTAGATGTCTAGCCATTTCAATGAGACATTTCAAGACCACAAAGGTGATTAACTACCTCTTCTAAGAATATCCCAAGAATTAAATATATTTTCGATTCATAAACAATTTTATGGACATTAGTTCATTGATTAGTTACAAGGAATAATACGAACGCATTTACATAGAAACAAAATAAAATAAGAGAAGAAAGTGGGTAAGTTAGATGATTTTATTTCACCATGTATTTCATGTGCGTAATTTTTTTTTTATAATTGAGAGAGGGGGGATTCGAATCCTACTTTTTAGACAAGAAGATTATGCACCAACCAATGAAACAAATGCTCGGGTGCGTAAAATTAATAATATATGAAGTAAGATAATTCTCATCTTATATATCTTGTTTGGTATAATTAGGGAATGATTTTCTTCTTTTCATTGATTAAAGTTAACTGTATCTATGCATTGAATACTAAATATAAAATTTTAAAGGAATTATATAACCTTGTAGAGGTAAAAAAAAAATAGACATAAAACTAATTAGGATGTTATTGTCATCTCTTTCTCCCTTGCACTTCTTCCTTCATGTAATGCACATATTCACGAAAATTGCCCGTTCAATGCCATATATCAGCTTGGAGATTCAATATCGGACACCGGCAATTTGTTTGCTGTTGGATAGTTTGCTTTAAGAAACATAAAACAGCTCTTTTCATGATTGGAGAGATTGGAACGAATGACTGTACTTATGCCTTATTCGAAGGCAAGACCCATGAAGAGGTTAATGCTTTAGTACCCCATGTTGTCCAAGCCATAAAAAAAGCCGTCAGAGTAAGTTTTGTAATTAATAAATGGGATAATTACACTACGAGCCTTATAATAAATTATCAAAAATTTGATATTAATTCTAATTTGTTTGAAAGTGACCAATTAAATGTATAATTTTAAAAATACATGATTCAATTGAAATTGAAATACTTTTAACTCTTATAAGGTCATTTTCAAATGAGTTTCAAAATCTCAATGGCACATAACTTAACAAACATGACAAATATAGTCATATTTCTTCTTGTCAACTTGCTAGCTAATTATCAGTATCTGGGTCATTTTATTGATTTGCAGAGAACCATTGACTATGGTGCCATACAATTAATTGTTCCTGGAAACTTACCAATGGGCAGTTTGCCTATCTTTCTTGCAGTATTTCAAACCAATGATTCTACTGCTTATGATAAATTTCATTGCCTTACTTGAATAGCTTGTCAATGTATCACAATCATCATCTCCAACAAGCCATTGAAGAGCTACAAAAAAAAAAAAATCCCAATGTGATTATAGTCTATGGTAACTACTATCAAGCTTATCAGTGGCTTTTAAGCAATGCTAAACTACTTGGTAATTCTAATCACTTTGGCCATTACACATAGAGATATATTTAGAATGTGTTAATTCTATAAAATACCATTAAGCTCATGATTATTTCTGACTTCTTTAATTATATCATTTGAGTCTAAATAGGTTTCCATATCAAATCGATACAAAAATCTTGTTGTGGAACTAGAGGAGATTATAACTTCAGCTTGATGAAAATATGTGGAGTTTTTAGAGTGCCGATGTGTTCCAATCCTGATAAGAGTCTTGGTTCTCATTTGACACAAGAGGCTTACAAATTCATGGCAAGATGGCTCATTTATGACATTTATCCAAAGCTTCAATGCAATTTCTCAACTTAGTTCAGTTAAACTTTTTGTAGTCATTAGCTTAATTAGATTTGTAGGAAGGGGGTGACCTTTTCTTTTTCTTTCTTTTTTTTCGAGAAGCAAAGATAATGATTATATAACTATATTAAAAGAAGGGGATAAGTATATCCTTGTACCAAGTAACAGATTCCCAACCATCCAAAAAAAGAAAAAATGCCGCAGTGAATCAACGTATACAAGACATGACTATGCATTGAATCATAACATGAAGCCTTTACCTTGTACTTAGCAGATCTATCTACAAAGGCAACCAATGAGAGAACAAGTAAGCTATGAACCACAAAACCTCCAGACTAAATGCAAAAGGACCAGATTGAGCAAACATAAGCACAAAACAAGCAAGAAACACAAAAGGATGGTTCAGTCTGCATGATTGACCCAAAAAAGCTCTTTGGTTCTAAGAACACCTTTTTTAGCAGTGAGTCTACCTTTTCATTGGCAGAACGGGGAATGTGTGTAATTTCCCACGTACTAATTTTGCCAAGAACAACGCAAGTTTGGATAACCAATTTCCTTAATTTCCAAGGAACATCATGAGGATTGAAGATCCAATTAACAACATTACAATTATCACATTCATGGAGGAGAGTGTGAGAGGAGCACCACTTGGACGTAGCAAAGATTATCGTTGCTTCTTTAACCGCTAGCAGCTCAGCCTTTGTAACGACCCCTCCTCAGTCGCTACCGGAGTTCGAGACCTCCGAGAGATCTCGCCAAGTCCCGAACAAGCCTGAAAGAAATTTCTCCATAACTCATTGTACACATTTACTAATCCGTATTATTATTTGAACCATAAATATTTTTATAATTTAAAATTTCACAAGAAGCATAACCATTAAATTTTGACTTTAAGTCATGATATCACAGTTAAATACATTAAGTTCAAGAATCTAAAATTTATGTTTTTATCAAAACTAATATTTGTTTACATAGTAAAACCAAAGTACTACAACTCAATCTCTAACAGCGGAGCGACTCGGAATAAAAGGCCATGAGATGCCTTTACCTATTTGCGGTGGGCTGAACGCGCTGATGATTACTCGTTAGGTCGATCATTGTCTGCAAAAGAGGGAAAAGAGGGGTGTGAGTCTCACAGACTTAGTGATCATCGGCTCCGTGAGTAGGGCGTAGATGAGAAACAAGCAAATAGCAGATCAGTTGATTATAAAAATGCAAGATTTAAAAAAATAATTTATTTCAAACGGGAGTGTGTGCCTTACATGAAAAATCGAGGATTTCTTACGCATTGTAAACACTTCAATTGATAAATCAACCAAGGTAGATAAAAACTTTGCTATAAAACCGATCAATAACCTTATTCAAGTCAATCATTTGAAATATTGAATTAAAATAATTTTACATAAAGAAAATTTCGCCGTCAAAATCAATTGACATTTTACTTAAATCAAATCAGTATATTTGGCAAGCTCCCATGAAATCAAATGTTAATCAAACTCATACGTAAATAAAAAATCACTTCGCACCCGAGGAGTTAAAATTCATTTCACCGTAAAAATAAATGGAGCTGTAGAAAAACCGTTAATTTTCGTTTTCACCATGCAAAGAAATATGAGTTTGAAAATCCAGAGATGCCACTCTCAAGTAGGGAATGAAAATAAACCCGTGGTCCCGCTATCACGTAATAACATCCGAGAGCATCGCTTCACCGGATTCCCATGTGCCATGGCAGTCTTACGATGTTGGCCGACATCGGAGAATCAAACGGTCGTAACCATGAAATCATCTGGTGGCCTAGCCACACATACATATATCATAAGCAGTGGCCCCAACCACGCTTAACCGCCTGTCGGTGACCCAATGGTTCTCTAGCTAGAGCTCACTCGTGCACGAGGGTCACACTTAACCGATGTGACATCCGACCTACTCTCGAATTTCTCGATTTAAAAAAAAAAATTATTTTAGAATCACTTTATGTCCTTGAAATCTCGTCTTAAAATTATTTTCAAAGTATTCAACATAAGAATTGATAAAATCTATCATTTTCTCAAAATATATTTATTCATGAATTTCAAAATAATAATTCACATGGTGAATAATCAATATAACCATGAATGCACACTACACAAATATAAGGCACAAATTTTGATGTAAAACAGTATAAAGGGCTTGTTTCCCGTTTTTCTAAACACTTTACATATAATTTATACATATATATATATTCAAACCGATTTCTAAACGTAATTTGCAACCACAATTTCCTAAGATTGCTACCAGCACATGCTATCCACAATTTTCACATTTAAAATAAATTATACGTATAGGTATATATATTTACAAAAATTTTAAAATTGACACCCCCTACTCACCTCACAATAGCGGGATGTTACGTCGCTATTAATTCAAAGACATATCAAGCTACTCCTTCTTACCAGTAGTTCGTTATTTCCTTCAGCCTTTCACCACAGTGCACCATTTATTTTTTTCTCCTAAATATTAAAACCCACTTAATTAATATATCTATTTTTTTATTCTAACATCATTATTATATATATTTTTATTATTTTCTTACCTTTATTTCCCGTTTCTTCCTCTCTCTTCTACTCGTTTTTCTCTTCCTTTCTTCTCCCTCCTTTCATGCACCAATCGACTGCACTTTCTTCCTCTCTTTCTCTCACCGTCAGTAGCACCCCAATACTCAGCTTTCTCTCTTTTCTTTCCTCAAAATCCAGCAGCAACTTAGCTTTCTTTTCCCTTAAAATTTGCAGCAAAAATCTCCTCTTTTGACTCCTCTAAGTGGTAGCACAAAATCTCTCTTTCTAGCTCACTCTTTCTCTCTTTTTCTTTTCTCCTTTCTTTCTTTGCTTCTCTCGTTTTTAGCCGGCCTTCTCTCCCTTTTTATTTTTCTCCATATGCTGCTGTTAAGAAGGAAGAAGAAAGAATGATTTTCATGTGGAAGGGAGAAAAGACCGGACATGACAACTTTTGTCCTTATCTCCCTCCTTTCATTCAATCTTTCTTTCTCTTTTTACTCCTTGTCGGCCCCTACCATCATTCACCATAAAAAGAGATAATTTCTTATTATTTTACTATTACTTTGACTCTTAATAAGTCACATGCAACCACATCCATTCTTATCTTCTCTCTTTTCATCCTTGTTTCTTCTTTTCATTATTCTATTCTTTCTTTCCTATTTTAAAATGGCCGGCCCCCCACTCTTTTATGTCTTCCATTGCTTGTTCAATCACTTCACACAAATAAATTTGCTTGACTTTCGTTTTTGCTTAGTTGACCGGCCTTTTCAACATTTGTCTTCATCATCACTTTAATTTCAATTTCAATTCCTTTTGTTCCTCAAATGGCCGGCCACTACTACCTAATTCATTATTTTAAAAAAAATTCTTACTATTATTATATATATATTTTTATCTCATAATTTAATTATTTTATTTTCTCAAAATAATAAAGTTTACATATAAACTCTCCCCCACTTAAATTAAACCTATGCCCATTTTTCATATTAATTCCCGTAATTGATAATATTTTATTTTTAAAATATTCTTTTCGTCCGTAATCGCTCTCCGACACCTAAATTTACATCAATTGTCCCTTTGTCTTATTGATAGGTCTTGTTGACGATTAAACGAGGATACGGGGTGTTACAGCCTTGTTGGAGTCTAACACTCCACTGAACTTGGAGAAAAGAATAAGCACCTCACCACATTCATTTCTTAAGATTTCCCCAATGCCTGAATCTCCTGAGCAGCCTTTAAATCCCCATCTGTGTTGAATTTGAGGCATATTTAAATAGGGATGGTCTAAGTATTTTACTTTTTAAGTGTCTGAATTTTTTGAGGAATAGCTCCTTCATTAGGCTGCCTAGCAGGATTGCATATTGGGACACTAACCTCCGACCATTTAGCCTTCATCCACCATGTGACTCTAATTTTAGTAACTTTCAAGAGGTGCTCGCCATCCCATAATTTGCCTCTAAAAATAGTATCATTCCTACCCATCTAGATAGTCCATAATATGGCATAGCAAGCCATTTTCCATACTGACCCATTCTTGAAAGGGCTAATAATGTCCAACCAGGACAAGAAACGGACTAAGGGATCATTATTACCTAGTGAATATTTCACATAGGACTTCATCGTAGCCACGAATTTCACGTTTTGACATAGGTAAAAAATAAATGTCATACCATTTTAACTTATTGTTTGCAGAGAAGGCATGTGGTTACCTCATCGCTTATAATCCCCATGTTCACAAGAGTGCTTTTAACAGCCAATCTATCATGTAGAATTCGATAGCATGGAACTTCGATTATAAAAAGGGCAAGACTAGTCCAAATGAATTTTCAGTGGTCATTAGTGGAAGGCTTAGAGAGGGTTACTCGGTGATAGAAGGATTTGAGTGTGTATTCACCTTCGGAAGTCCCTTTCCAAACAAGCTTGTTATTGAAGTCCCTGTGGAGATGTTGATCATTGAGCAGGTTGTTGAAGCACTCCCATTGATCAAGCTCCCAGCTAAACACATTTCTCCTTAGATTAATCTTCCAACTCTAGTCTCTATCAACCCATTTTCCAAAATCAGCAATGCATCCCACCTTTTTAATGGCCAAAGTATAAATTCTAAGAAGGCTTTTTTAAGAATAGCGCCATCCACCCATTCATCTTCTCAGAAACTAGTACAGGAACCATTCCCTAGCGACATTCCCATTCCTTCCATCACATTCGGACAATAGTCACATGTCCTAAAGAGTGGCCTAGTAATAATTTTCCAAATTCCAAAGGTCTTGATAGGGTTACCAAGCCTAAGAATGAAGCTGTTTTAATCAAGATCAGATTTTGCATCCACAATACGTTGCCAATGATTGCCCGACTCATTACCATAATGCCAGAGTCACTTATTAAGGAATGCTTGGTTTTTCAAGCCAAGTTTCACAACTCTAAGACCACCAAGATCATGGGGGTTACATATAATGGACCAACTAACATGATGCTTTTTGCAAACGAGATTGGGGCCTCCTCATAAAAATCTTCATTGAATCTTCTCAATCGTCTGTCTAACGTTGGTTGGTATTTGGAATAAGGACATAAAAAATAGTGACATACTACTCAAGATAGACTTTAGGAGTGTGATCCTGCCGCCCATGGATATTGTTTTAGTTTTCCATGAGCATAATCTACTCTCCAATTTTTTTATGATTGGCTGCCAAACATTGACTGAATCTGAAGTAATGCCCTAGGGAAGACCAAGGTAAATGGAAGGTAACTTACCTATTTTGTAGTGGATCATGCTAGCCCATCAGTTCACCAAATTGTAGTCAATTCCAATACCAAAGAGGGAGCTTTTCTGAAAATAGATTTTCAAACCTAGACTACTTGAAAACATCACAACAAATTTTTATTTAAGAGGAACAGAGGGTTAGGTTCACATAGAATTACTATGTCATCCATGTATTGAAGATGAGAAACAAATAAGCTAGAAGAACCAACTCTAATCCCCTTCATAAGCTGTTTATCTACTACCTTGTACATGAAACTCATTGGAGACATCTTCTCCACCATTATCTATTTTGAGAACCTTAACTTTGGAGCTTGTTTCAACTTCCACCTTAGCTTTGAATCTATGAAATAACTTAAAGACTTCAAATTTAGCTCTCATAAAATATATCCAACACCAATGAGTTTTGTCATCAATAAAAATCAGGTAAAATCTACTGCCATTCAAAGACTTTACCTTCATTGGTCCTACTACATCAAAATGAATCAAGTCAAGTCTATTCTTGGCTCTATAACTGATTGCATAGGGAAAAGGGCTTCTTGGAGAGCTTCCCATATTGACATGCATTACACACAAATTCTTCACTAGTTAACTTTAGTAAGCTTCTTAGTGGACCAGAATTACTAACCTGTTTAAAAGGTTTGTAATTAAGGTGACCAAGCTATTTATGCAATAGATTTGTTATATTTGAATCAGTTTCTTTTGCTTGCAAACAAAACTGATCAACATCCATTGTAAAACACATTTTGTGCATTGGAATTGTTATTAAATAAGAACTAGAAGGATCAAAAATAACATAGGCATTATCTTTAAATAGTAATGTATAATGGTTTTCAACTAACTATCCAGCACTCAATAGATTTGAAGTGATTGAAGGTACTAACAAAACTTCAGATATGTACCTGGGACCTGTGGATGTATGAATTTTAACACTACCTTTGCCAATAGCATGAAGGTAGACTCCATTTCCTAGTTTAACCCTCGACTGGTAATTCTTGTCTAAGTTAACAAAGACAGCTTTAGTTGAAGTGACATGGTTTGAACGCCTATTGTCCATCAATCGCTCATGATTATCAACATCATATACTGAGTTTTCCAAAGCCATGAATAGAGTCTCTTCAGGTTTAATAGTAGCCTCAACTGTTTGAAGAGCTTTATCTGTAGTAATAGTAGTCTTATTCTTGCAAACTTTCTTTATATGCCCCAATTCATTACGAGCTTTACACTTAGCATTAGCTCTAAACCAACACTATTCTTCAAGGTGATTTTTCTTTTTGCAGTAAGTACAAATGTTGTTCAATTTTCTACCTACGCAAGTATACGTATTGTAAAGATAATATAGTGATGAGTAGAGTGTCGATTCCACAAAGAATTGAATTAATTCTTACTGTTAACTACTAAAATTAAAACACTCTAATTTTATCTAAATAATTAAAATTAAAATGGTAGACTAATAAAATAATAGCTAATCTAAAATATGTTAGCAAAATTATTTTATTAACTTCTAGTGATTACTAGACCTAAGATTATGATATCCCTCAATACTTCATCTGAATATTATCTCTCTCTCTTAACTCAGTTTAATGGATTAAGTTGCTAACCTAGAGTTTTAAATTATTTACAAGTCTCTGTCGTGTTTTTCATAAAAATATCTCTCAATTAATTTACTATATGTCTATATAAATTAAATTGAAGAAAGATTCATTAAGTTCGTACTCTAATCTTGGCTACGTATGGCTTATAGGTATATGTCCACCTTACATGCAAATCAAATCACCTAATCAACTAAGTGTATTCAATCATATGCTATTCTATTCAAGGTTTACCTAAATCTTCTTCGTCAAAGTTTAACCTAGGTTTCCAATTCAATCTAATTGGTGGCTAGTCAATCAGAAGCATTAAGAATAGAATCAAATAAACAACTTAATTCTATCAAACATAAGTAAACGAGAGATAAATAAATCAGACTATGTATTAAGTTCAATAATAATCTTAGATTAATAATTTAGTTCCCCATCAAGTCACACATCATCATCAAATAAAATTTAAACATTAAAAACAAAACCAAGAAAATAAGAGAATAACATAAAGATAGAAAAAATCCAAGAATTGTATTCTTGATCTCCAAATCTCCTTGAATCCCTCAAATTCTTCTTAGCTTTAATGACTTTGTGGCTTGACTCTCAATTGTCAATTTGGTGTTTCGTTCTCTCCTAAAATTCCTCCTAAATATTATTTTTACAGGGTTTTGAAGTTAGGCCAAGTTGGGTGAAGAAAAAAGTCAATTCCAATTAGGATTTTCTCATCAGACTATGTGGGCCGCAGCCTACTACCTCCAAAGCTGTGGCCTGGACCATTTAGATAGTGGAAATCGTAATTGTTCTATGACTGCTGTAGTGCTCTAAATTCGACAAGATTTTTGACCACTTTTCAAGCCGAATTGACTGAAGTAGTAAACATAAAAGTTGTATCTTTTTCTCTTATCTTTCCAATGGTCTAAAACTCATCTTATATGGAGCTTTGTAAAGAGAGTTATGGTCCAAATAACGAACCATGTGCGGTAGAAATTTACACCTTGAAATTGCTCTTCTTCTTCCACTAAAATTCTTCTTTCATCAAACACTTACAAAAGCACAAATAAATCAATAACAACCTATTTTAATAACATTAACACCAAATTGAACATAAAATTAACTAAGATTGGATTGACTCACCTAAATTAACTAATTTAAAATAATTAAATAAAATTTACTAATTTCTATGCATTACTATAAGAACTAAGCTAAATTAATATCAAAATTAAGTTCCAATAACTCTATATTAAAGAGGTATCAATGAACTTTGTACTTACTTTTCCTAGTTGAAGATTAACTTGCATGTAAAGGCTTTTTCTGTTTGTCTCTAGTAATCTTCTTGTTATGAGTATTTGCATTTGTTTTCCTTTTCCTTGTAGCAAATAAGGCATTCTCTACATTAGCCTGCAATCGAGCTATTCTCCTTTGCTCTGTGGCTTTGAGTGCATTTTCTAGCTCAAATACTGTGAGTTATGACAGATCCTTAGTTTGTTCTAAGGAAGTGATCTTTGCTTCAAATTTCTTAGGTAAATTGATGAGTATTTTCTAAACAAATCGAATTTCTAACAAGTCATCCCCAAGCAGTTGCATTTGATTTACCAGATGACTGACTTGATCAATATAATCTTAAACAGATTGTGTCTTCTTCATCTTGATAAGTTCAAACTTTCTTTGAAGGTTTTGAGCTTGCATTTGCTTGGTTTTAGTTGTGCGTATATAATCTTCCTCAAGCTTAGTCCATGCTTTCTTTGCAGTTTTGCAACTCATGATTCTACTAAATATTTTCTCAGACACGACTGCTTGAATGAAGGATAAAGCCCTGTAACGCTTTGTTACTTCTTTAGAGTACTATTGGATCTGATTAATTGTTGCATTATCCCTCAGTGCAGTAGGTTGTTCTTCAGTTTCAATGGTTGTCTAGAGGTCATAACCTCTGAGAAAAGCCTCCATATTGACAATTCATACTTGATAATTTTTGCCATCAAACATTGATGGAGACATATGAGAAGCTGAAGGTGAAGACATGCTGAAGAGGTTGGAGGATGAAACAACAAAGAAAGAAGAAAGATTCTTGGTTCTTCAAGTCCAACTAAGATCCTAAAAATGCTCTGATACCATGTTAATGCAAAAGAGACTTGAGAACAGAGTATATGAAAAAAGAAGAGAGTAGAGAATGAAGATAGGATTTGATATTCTTTCATTAAGAAGATAAAACAAGGCTTATATACCTTGTTTACATGAAGAACACAAGTAAATATGTTTAACAAATGTAAAACAAGATTACAGGACACTCACATGTAAAGGGACAGCTCAAAACAAACATTAAAGCTTTAATTATAGTACAACAAAGCAAAATGATACAAACTAAGAAAGCAAACTTAGTTAAGGGTCAAACATGTGTTGCATGCATGCAAGTGTTACTTCTCTACATTCTTTGCCCGGGAAGGATCATTATTTGTTTCAGAAAGAACTTCACCAGATAGGTGCTCTGATGGTGAGAAAGAGAGCCAAGATGTTGGTCATATAGAGCTTGCTTCCAGATTACCTATTTCAATGGAATTATCATGTCTTATACATTGGACTGAGTTTAGTTCAACAATAGAGGTTTTGCTTGTGGACACTTATTTTGTTATTCATGTATATAGGATTGGGTTGACCACAGGGTACACATTCTTTTCATCTCCTTTATTTGCTCTTCCCTTTCAATTTCATATATATTATAGCTAGCATTCCTTCAATTATTCTTAATATCCTACACGAGCAGCTGGGTTTGATATGATTCTGCAGTCATGGATCCCTTTTGTTGTTGGCCATCCATTATCTTGCAAAGGGGATGATACCAAAATATGTAAAGTGTTTTCAAACAAATCCAATGTTCATGATGATGTTAGATATGAAACAATTGATGTTGGCGATGGAGGTTCTGGATTATCTGGTTGGTCTAAATCTGCACTGTTGGATGAGGTAATTGCATAAAATTCTCTTCCTCATTGCCTTTTCTCCCTCCCTCACTATTTTCTTGCTTTATTTCTCTTAGTACACACCCCATACAAATTCTTTGTCCAGATACATAATGCATCTTTCAGTTATACAACTAAAAAGATCTTTGATTGATGGTGTACCATTTTCGGATGATTGTTTCATTTTCATGAATGCATAATGAGCTGTTTATTATAGATCTATTGATATAGTGACTTGTAAACTAATACGAGACCAATTTGTAGCGAAGGTAGAATCATTGTACGAAAGGACCAAATGATTTTACTTATTGTCGTAAACCAGTATGTCAATCAATGAATTTTAAGCAACAATAGTGGTAATGAGGTGAGGTACCCTTTACATTTCATAGTAAAGTATGTCAGTTGATTTGATGCCACTACACAGTTGAATCAGTAACTCTGTTCTGTCCCAAAGACAGTAACTCTATAAATGTTTTTTTTTTTTGCTTTCAATTGTGGATTTGTTGTGCATGCCCTTGAAAGCTTTGCTTTGATGGTTTTTGTACATGAATTTATAAGTGTGTGCTTTAGGTCTAAAAAATAATTTAGCGCCCTGACAGCTTTGCTTAAAAGAGGCTTTATAGTGTTAGTTTGTTTTGTTTTAAAGCTTTGCTTTAAAGCATTGGTAAAAGCATTTTTCTGCAGCTTTTTAGTTCTGATTCTTGATCTGTATATGTTTTTCTGATACTTATATTTTTGCAGAATCTATTTTCCGGCTTGTGATGTTAAGAAATGAAATTGTAATAGTCTCCATATATTTACTTTCTTAAGTTAGTGTAAATCATATTCCACTAAAAGTGGATTTCGGATTCTAAGGCTTAGAATTACGTAGAACTGATTGAGATATATGTGTATAGTTTTGTATTCTATAAATGACAAACGCATTCAGCCAGCTCCCTATTATTCCTTCTCCAAGTCTGCTTTTTATTTTCTTAAGAAGTCTGTTGTTTATTTTCTTAAGATGGCCTGTTTACTTGATTTCTTAAAAAATGGCAGGTAAAGATCAAACCTCATCAGAAAAATCCCATTTTAAAAATTCAAACACCACCAACAACAGTTTCAAAATAGATCCATCAAACCCATATTTTATTCATCATTCAGATCATCCCAGTCATCTGCTCGTTCAAATCAAATTGAATGAAGCCAATTATCCGTCCTGGAGTAAATCTATGATTCATGCTTTCACAGCCAAGAACAAAATTGGCTTCATCAAAGGATCTATTGAGCCACCTTTTTAGACAAATCAACCTGTAGAATATGCTCTATGGAATCAATGCAACAGCATGATTTTCCTGAACTGATTGTGCTCTTTGTTTGGGGCTTTTAATAGTCTTCATCAGCATCAGTTCGCATCAAGTGCCATTCTCAAGAACCTGAGGATCTTCTTGTCAGATACGATACATGCAAACATACTGTGTTGATCCCCCTTTATTACCATGGACCTGCATTCACTGCAAAGATCTTGAGAGGCTCCCCAATTATAGCTCCTAGTGTACATATCTTGATACTGATAATTCATCTAGAAGACAACCATCTACCATAGCAGCATTTTTTTGACCTTGAATTCTCAACATGATGCTATATTTTCTGTATTTAAGTATCCTTTGTATCGCTGGTTATGGTCGCCGTTTTCGGAACCAAAGGTTCTTGATGCATCTCTGCCAGATTTGTCCTGTTTATTCTAAAAAGACGGCACATTCTGTTAGTACTACACCAGTATATGATGTGCAATTATAAGTTTTATAAGTCATATTTTTCATAGTAAGCTGCAGCCTTATTTTTTGAGATAATTGAGTTTTGAGTTTTTATTTCAACATCCAAAGGAAGAATTCTGTGAAAATGTTTACAAGCTGGGGAAACACCCAGAAAACAGCAGCTAACTAACTAACTGACTAAGCTGGAATTATGACCCAGCTCTTACATAGATCATTGGAAAGTACAATAGAAGAACTAATACAGGAAGCTGCAGTCTTATCACCAAGGCTTGATTTCGTGCTTCGATCATCATCTTTGCACTCGTGAATATCACCATCATCATCATCGTCATGCACCAGAGATGCTTGCGCTTTCAAATCCTCAATATCAAAATTCCAGGCGCTAACTCCTCTTTGATACTGACTCCGTGATGTAGCTTCTTGGTCTGCTGAAGGCATATTCTTCAGAGCGAGTTGTGCAGCATCTTTAAGCTGAAGGGGTTTCGCAGGATTCGACAGTGGTTCCAAAGGAGCAAATAATTTCTTCACAGAAAGCTCAGGAGGCTTTGCATGCTTGAAAAACGAGTGCTTCAATAATTTCTCTGCAGTGGGCCTCTTTGTTTGATCTTTCACCAGGCACATCGCAACCATATCTTTGAAAGACTTGGAGAACTTCTTATCACAATCTTGATCAAGTCGTGGAGGAGCATTTTGTATGGTCATCAACAGAACTTTCATGGGTGGGTATTTGGAAAAAGGTGCATGACCATGGGCCAACTCCAATGCTGTTATGCCGAATGACCATATATCTGCCTTGGAGTTATATCCAGTTCCTGACTGCATGACCTCCGGTGCCATCCAGCAAGGAGTCCCCACAAAGGTATTTCTCGAACGTTGTCTGTCTCCTGAATCGAACATGCAAGCTGAAACACCGAAGTCTGCGAGCTTAACTGTTCCCTTGTTATCAAGCAGTATGTTCCCAGCCTTGACATCCCGATGAATATGTCCTTGTCGGTGAAGATAATCCAAAGCCTTAAGAGTTTCCTTAAGAATGGAAGCGATAGCAGCCTCTTCGAATCCATCGGGATAAGCCGTTTTCATGCGATGCAAGCAGGAACCCTCCGACATGAACGGCATGACTACCCAAAGGTTGCGGTCAACTACGAAGGAAGAATATGCCCGAAGAACGTTAGGGTGATCGATCAATCTCAGTGTTTGAGCTTCCCGACGTACGTCATCCAGATTAGTACCGCTGCAGCGATCAACATCCAAACACTTGACGGCCAGGACGTCCTTTGAAGGAAGATAGATTGCTTTGTAAACAGTAGCAGTGGCGCCATGGCCGATTTCTTCAAGAAGCTGGTAATCGCTAGGGTTCGCTGAGTAACTCCGAGTCCCTCCCATTCTCCCCATCGGAAAACCAGCCAATCGCGAGTGATAGAATAGTCCTTCAAGGATGGCTTTTTCTGTTTTTATAGTTTGAGTTGGTGAAGTTGTCTTGATCGTGTATCCTTGCTGTTATAAATAATTAAAAATTTGACATTAATTAATAAAAATTTTATATATTTAAATAATTTTTTAAACAAATAAATAAAAAAAAGACTTCAACCAGTGCAATGACTTTTATCAAACCATACTTGTGCTATTTGATTAAGATGTAAACACTTGAGAGCCAAACATCCTTTGAAGGAAGATAGATTGCTTTGTGGCCAATTTCTTGAAGATAGATTACAATTGCTTTGTAATCGCTAGAGTTCGGTGAGTCCAATCCATTCTTGCCATTGGAAAACCAAGCAACAGAAACAAAACAGCAAGAAAGAGTAACAGAATGGTCCTTGTGAATATTAAAAGGGCTGGTCTTTTCTGTTTTTATAGTTGACTTGGTGAAGTTGTTTCAATCCTCCTTCACCGCCTTGCTGGCAAAGTCATGGATTCGTGTGAGCTAACTTGCGTTTATTACATCAGTTTAAGTAGGACTCTACTTTCGTTTATATTAATTTAAAATTTAATTTTTTTTAATTCAAGGTTAATAAGAAAAAAAATAGATAAAAATAATCAATATTTAATTTAATAACCAAATTATCAATTTACTTTAATAAGGATGTCAATATTAATAAGAAAATAAATAAAAATGAGTCACTATGCAAAATGAGTTAATAAGTTGAATGTAGTTTTTTAGTTTTGGTATATTAATATACTAATTTTCTAACCGATAAATAGAAGATATTTATTTATAAATATTTTCTAAAACAACTATAAGAAGCCATTACCAAATAGAAAGAAAGATCATTTCAATTTGTATTAGATATTTGAGTACATTTAATTGTACATAATAGAATATTACTTTATTTAGGGATAAATCATGATATTATAAGTGGTAGTTTAATTTTGGTATAATACTTTAAAATTAAACTCAAGAAATAATTTAAAAAATTCAAATAATATTTTATTCTTCTATCACATTCAATCAAATTTTTTTATTTTTATTTTAGATCGAATAATTCTTTATTAATAATTGACTAATTGTCATTAGTTTAAATTGTTACTTGTCATTTTATATGCACATGATGTTGATGTAGAAAGTAAAAATTATCACATGGCCATGTCAATCATATCACATCAGCAAACCACGCCATCATCTATTGTTACATATCAGTATGTCATATCAGCATTATGTAGTATAAAATGACAAATGACATTTTAATTAAGTTGACGATTAGTTCTAAATCTTATTTAACTTAAAATAAAAATATAAACATTTGATTAAACAAAGTAAAATGAATAAATACTTATTTAACAACTTTACTCTATGTCTAACCATTACAATGAGACATTTCGAGGCCACAATGATGGTTAACTACCTATTCTAAGAATATCCCAGGAATTAAATATATTTTTGATTCATAAACAATTATATGGACATTAGTTCATTGATTAGTTACAAGGAATAATACGAATGCATTTATATAGAAACAAAATAAAAAAAGAGAAGAAAGTGGGTAAGTTAGATGATTTTATTTTACCATGTATTTCATGTGCGTAAAATTAATAATATATAAAATAAGATAATTCTCATCTTATATATCTTGTTTGGTATAGTTAGAGAACAGTTTTCTTCTTTTCATTGATTAAACTTAATCATATCTATGCATTGAATACTAAATATAAAATTTTAAAAGAATTATGTAACCTTGTAGAGGTAAAAAAATAGGCATAAAATTAGTAAGGATGTCTAACCCATAATCCTATATAAACCATAGGATTAAAATAATCCTTCCATTTTCAACAAGATTGAAGTATTTTATATTTTAGAAACATGAGTCATCCTTTGTTTGTCATCTTATATATTCTCCGCTTAAAGTGAATGATTAATTAAATTCTAATATTATCTCTCTCTATACAAATGAAAATACTAAACACAATTTTTAAAAGATATCCCTTTAGTAGTGTAAAAGAAATCATAGAGATTGGATCATATCCTATACTAAGACACATTTAAATAATTTATTTGTCATCCTATTATCCACTTAAAGTTAATAATTAACATCATCATAAAGAATAATTTTTAACATCCAATGCACACATATAACAATATTAATGGCTTTATTATGTTTGGTGTTGGATAGATTGCTTCAAGAAACATAAAACAGCTCTTTTCATGATTGGAGAGATTGGAACGAATGACTATACTTATGCCTTATTTGAAGGCAAGACCCATGAAGAGGTTAAAGCCCTAGTACCCCATGTTATCCTAGCCATAAAAGAAGCCCTCAAAGTAAGTTTCCTAATTAATCAATAAATGGGATAATATCAAAATTTTACTATTAATTCTAATTTGTTTGAAAATGACCAATTAAATGTATAATTTTAAAACTACTTGATGCAATTGAAATTTTAAGTACTTTTAACTCTTATAAGGTCATTTTCAAATGAGTTGTAAAATCTCAATGACACATAACTTAACAAACATGACAAATACAGTCATTTTTCTGCTTGTCAACTTGCTAGCTAATTATCAGTATCTGGGTCATTTTATTGATTTGCAGAGAACCATTGACTATGGTGCCATACAATTAATTGTTCCTGGAAACTTACCAATAGGCTGTTTGCCTATCTTTCTTACAGTATTCCAAACCAGTGATACTATTGCTTAAGATAAATTTCATTGCCTAAAGGACTTGAATATCTTGTCAATGTATCACAATCATCATCTCCAACAAGCCATTGAAGAGCTACAAAAAGAAAATCCCAATGTGATTATAGTCTATGGCAACTATTATCAAGCTTACCAGTAGCTTTTAAGCAACGCTAAACTACTTGGTAATTTTAATTTCTTCGGCCATTACGCATAGATATATATTCAAAATGTTTTAATCCTATAAATCACCATTAAGCTCATAATTATTTCTGACTTCTTTAATTATATCATTTGAGTCTAAACAGGTTTCAATATCAAATCGATACAAAAATCTTGTTGTGGAACTGGAGGAGATTATAACTTCAGCTTTATGCATATATGTGGAGTTTCTAGAGTATTGGTGTGTTTCAATCTTGGTAAGAGTCTTAATTGCGATGGTTCTCATTTGACACAACAGGCTTACAAATTCATGGCAAGATGGCTCATTCAAGACATTTATCCAAAGCTTCAATGCAATTTCTCAACTTAATTAAGTTAAATTTTGCGTCTTGAAAGCTTTGTTTTGATGGTTTTTGTACATGTGTGCATGCATGTGAGAATGGACGGAATCCGAAGGGGGAATATTTTGTTAGTTGAGTTCTGAACTTTTGAGTTGTAAGGATCTGTATATATTACGTATTAAATTTAGGTATAAATAATATTTAGTGGCTTGATAGCTTTGCTTAAAAGAGGCATTATAGTGTTAGCACTTATCATAGATTTGTGTTTGTTTTATTTTAAAGCTCTGCTTTAAAGCATTGATAAAAGCATTTTTCTGTAGCTTTTTAGTATTGATTCTTGATCTTTATATGTTTTTCTGATACTTATATTTTTGCAGAATCTATTTTCAGGGCTTGTGATGTTAAGAAATGAAATTGTAATAGTCTCCATATATTTACTTTCCTAAGTTGGTGTAAATTAAATTCCACTTAAAGTGGATTACGGATTCTAAGGCTTAGAATTAGGTAGATCTGATTGAGATATATGTGCCTATATTTTTGTATTCTGTAAATGACAGACACATTCAGCCAACTCCCTATTATTCCTTCTCCAAATCTGCTGTTTATTTTCTTAAGATGGCATCAGAGCATATGTTTTAGTGCTTGTTTACATGATTTCTTAAAAAATGGCAGGTAAAGATCAAACTTCATCAGGAAAATCCCATTCCAAAAATTCAAACAGCACGAACAACTGTTTCGATATAGATCCATCAAACCCGTATTTTATTCATCATTCATATCATCCCAATCATTTGATTGTTCCAATCAAGTTGAATGGTGCCAGTTATCTGTCCTGGAGTAAATTTATGATTCATGCTCTCATAGCCAAGAACAAAATTGGCTTCATTAATGGATCTATTGAGCCTCATTCAGAGACAAATCAACCAATAGAATATGCTCTATGGAATCAATGAGACAACATGATTTTATCATGTCTTACTCACTCGATGGAACCTGATCTAGCCAAAGGGGTTGTTCATGCAAGTACCGCCCAACAAGTGTGGGAAGATTTCAAAGATGTTCTCACAAAAGAATGCACCAGCAATCTATCAGATCCAAAAATCATTGGCTTCTTTCTCACAACGTACCATGACAATCTTGACTTATTTCACAAAACTCAAAGTGCTTTAGGACGAATTAGATACATATTGAACTCTTCCCATTTGCAACCAGATGAAAGCACATAATGAACAAAGGGGAGAAGATCGTTTGATGCAATTTCTCATGGGCCTCAACGACAACTTCAATGTTTTACGTTCGAACATCCTCATGAAGTTGCCACTACCTAATGTACATCAAGCCTATTCTCTTGTTATTCAAGATGAAACGCAACAGCAAATGACATTTGAACCAATTGAAAGTTTTTCCATCACTGCTGCAATTCAGAGTCATCCAAATAACCCTTTGAATAAATCCAAAGATAAGCACTGTGAGCATTGCAGTAGAAAAGGTCATACAATTGAAAATTGTTGGACTTTAAAATTTCATTGCAAATATTGTGACAGAAAAAGTCATACTTAAGATAGGTGCAAATTTAAAAATGGCACATGGGCTTCCAACAACACAGAAGTCCAAGGTAATCGACACAACCATTCGTGACAGCAGCAACGGGGGTCCCAAAGAAGTGCATTGAATTCATTTCCTATTGCTAATGCAATAGAATCTTCTCAATCTACACAAGGGGTCCATTCACAAGACATTGATAACTTTCCACATGGGTTTTCCATAGACCAACTTCAACAAATTGTTCGTGCCTTGTCTAAGATAACCCAAAATATGCTCTTAGTAATAATGATGCTTATGCAAACGCTGCAGGTCTGTCTCGTTTTCCAAATACTTTAATTAATTCTATATTTACTGAGCCTTGGATTTTGGATAGCGTACTACTGACCACATCACTTTTGATTCCACATTTTTCACTCACACAAAATCCTCATCAATACCCATTGTAAATTTACCCACTGGATCTTCTGCTTCAATCACTTCTACTGGCACCATATCTTTCAACTCAGATATCACCTTCAATAACGTTTTATGCATTCCTTCTTTTTGTTTAAATTTGATGTCTGTAAGCAAACTTACTACTGCTTTAAACTGTTCTGCCATTTTGTTTTTGACTTTTTATGTTTTGCAAAACTTGGCTACGAGGAAGATGATTGGCTTGAGTATACAGCATGGTGGCCTGTAGTACATGTCTTCACTACAACAAACAATTGTCTCTTATCATGTTTCTTAACCCTTAAATTTGTGGCACATGCGTCTTGAACATCCGTCACCCTTTCATCTTAAATTAGTCTCCCCATTATTGTCTTCTCCTAATATCTCTTTTGATAATAATTACACTATTTGTCCTATGGCTAAACAAACTAGATTTCCGTTTCCTTCTAGTTCTATGTCAATTCATGCCCCATTTGATTTATTACATTGTGATATTTGGTGTCCACACAAAGTGGCCACACATTCAGGGGCTCGTTTTTTTCTTACCATTGTAGATGATTTTTCGAGGTGCACTTGGGTATTTCTTTTGCAGTATAAGTCTGAAACTCAAAATCTTTTATAGTCTTTTATTGTTTTTGCTCATTCTTAATTTCGTCCCTCGATTAAAGCCATTTCGGTAGACAATGGCAAAGAATTCTTGTCCATGAGAAATTTCTTTCAATCTCTCAACATCAAATATTAACACACTTGTATTTCCACTTCACAACAAAATGGAGTAGTTGAATGCAAGCATCACTATATTCTAACTGTAGCATGAGCATTATGTTTTCAATCTCACTTACCCCTCATCTTTTGGGGAGAATGTGTATTGACCGCTGTCTACCTTACAATCGATTACCATCACCACTATTATCTTCTAAATCACCTTCTGAATTGTTATACAATCATCCACCATCACTTGATCACTTGAAAGTTTTGGTTGTTTGTGTTATGCAACCGTTGTTCATCTTACCCATAAATTTGATTCCCGTGCCTAATGTTGCATCTTTGTAGGATACCCAATTGGTCAAAAAGGTTACAAACTTTTTTGATTTGGAGACTAAACATTTTTTGGTAAGTTGTGATGTCAAATTTTTTGAAACCACATTTCCTTTTATTTCGACTACACCAAATCCCAATTTAGTGGTGCCATTTTCTTTTCCTAACGTCATGGAGGACTGGCACTCTCCACCATCCTTTTCCATGAACATTCCATCTTTTCAATCTCAGCCCACTGAGCCGCTTAACATACATGAGCCCATGACCCCCATCTACTCACCTCCAACAGAACCCATTGAACCTGTTTCCACCTCTTCAGACCTTTTAACTACTTCCAACCCTTCAGCTACTTCTGACCCTCTTTTGCGACAATCACTTCATCTTAAACAACTTTTGGCATGGCATAGAGATTCCATACTGTCCGCACAAGTCAATCACTCTACCATGACACCAAGTTCTGCATCAGGTACTCGATATCTTCTTTCCCATTTTCGTTCTTACTCCTGTGTCTCTTCTGCCTATTGTACCTTTTTAGCTAACATTTCAGGTCACACTAAGGCTCACTCTTATGTTTAGGCTATCCTTGATCCACATTGGTAAGAGGCCATTAATGCAGAATTAGAAGCACTACAGCAAAACAACACCTAGAGCTTGGTCCCCTTTCCTGATGGTTATAAACCTGCAAATGGGTTTACAAAATCAAATATAGGTCTGATGGCACCATTGAGCGTTATAAGGCTTGTCTTGTCACCAAGGGATATACTCAAGTTGACTGCATCGATTACCAAGAAACTTTTTCTCCTATAGCCAAACTCACCACACTCTATTGTTTTTTCATTTTCATCGTTGCTCGACATTGGTTCGCCCACCAATTAGATGTTCAGAATGCATTTCTCCATGGTGACCTACAGGAAGAAGTATACAAAAAGCCTCCTCCTAGTTTTCGTTGATAGGGGGAGAACATTGTATGTTGGCTTAACAAATCCATTTATGGTCTCAAACATGCATCAAAAATTGTTTCCTCACTTTCTCAGATACCATTTAGAAAGCTAGTTATCAACAATCAAAGGCTGATTATTCTCTTTTCACCAAGGCTAAGGTATTTCATTTACTGCAAGCCTTATCTATGTGGATGACATATTTCTCACAAGAAATGATCTTCAAGAAATTGAACATCTTAAAAAATTTCTTCCCAAATGCTTCTGTATCAAAGATCTGGGAACCTTGAAATATTTTTTGGCTATTGAATTCTCCAGTTCAAAGAAAGGCATTTTTATGTCTCAAAGGAGATACGCACTAGACATTTTACAAGATTTAGACTTCTTGGTGTGCACCCACACAAGTTCCTAATGGAACAAAATTTGAAGCTCACTTCTACAGACAAAACATTACTGAATGATCCAACTAAATACAAAAGATTGGTTGGTAGATTGATTTACCTTATCATTACCAGACCTAACAAAGTTTATTCCTTTCAAACACTATGTCAATTCATGCATGGGCCTCGAAAACCTCATTGGGATGCAGCTATATGGATTCTCAAATATATCAAAGGTACTCTAGGTCAAGGTTTATTATTTCCTTCAACAAACAATCTTGCTTTGAAAGCTTTTTGTGATTCAGATTGGGGAGGTTGTCATGCCACAAGAAGGTCAATTATGGGATATTGTGTTTACCTTGGAAATTCTCTTATCTCATGGAAGTCTAAGAAACAAACTAATGTTTCTAGATCATCAGCAGAAGCTGAATATCGAGCTATGGCTAACACATGTTTGGAGCTGACTTCGCTACGCTTTATATTATAAGATTTAAAGGTCCCGTAAGTAGCTCATAGACCATTATTTTGTGACAATCAAGCAATTTTGCACATTGCAACGAATCCCCTTTTTCATGAACGTACAAAGCACATTGAAACAGATTGTCACATAGTTCGAGAAAAACTACAAGTCATAATGATTAATCTTTCATATGTACCTATGCACTTCCAGTTAGCAGATGTATTTACAAAAGAATTGGGAAAAGATCAATTTGTGACACTACGTAACAAGTTGGGACTTCATGATATTCACTCTCCAACTCGAGGGGAGTGTTAAGAAATGAAATTGTAATATTCTCCATATATTTACTTTTTTAAGTTAGTGTAAATCAAATTCCACTAAAAGTGGATCACAGATTCTAAGACTTAGAATTAGGTAGAATTGATTGAGATATATGTGTATATGTTTTTGTATTCTATAAATGACAGACACATTCAACGAACTCCTTATTATTCCTTCTCCAAGTCAACTGTTTATTTTCTTAAGAAGTCTGCTGTTTATTTTCTTAAAAAAAATCAAAGGTTGTTCTTCTAAATTGAAATCTACACCATTTAGAAAATCTTCGAAAGAGGAAAATTGTTATAGTGGTAGATGCTACTTTCTGGAGACCAGTTCATCTGGATTGGATAGGAAAAAGGTAATGAGTGATTCCATCCATTCTAAAGAATTTGAATAATTGAATAAGCCTCATCTTCTTCTTTTTGAATAATTGAATTTTTATTTCTTCTTTTAAAGGAAGCAGGAATTCTGCTACAATGTTCACAAGCTGGGAAACACCTAGTAAAAAAAAAGCACCTAACAACTAACTAGGCTGAAATTATTCCTCAGCTCATACATAGATCAATTTGGAAACTACAATACAAGAAGAACTAATACAGTAAGCAACAGCCTCATCACCCAGGCTTGATTTCATGCTTCGATCGTCATTTTTACCCTTGAGAATATTATCATCATGCAACAGAGATGCTTGCGCTTTCAAATCCTCAATATCAAAATTCCAGGTGCTAACTCCTCTTCGATACTGACTCTGCGATGTAGCTTCTTGTTCTGCTGAAGGCATTTTCTTTAGAGCTAGTTGTGCAGCATTTTAAGTTGAAGGGTTTCACAGCATCTTTAAGATAGTTTGGTCTTTTGATAAAATGACAATATTATAGTCTATACTATCATCTAATAAAGTGGTTAGACTCCGATATTATATGTGGACTTAAAAAAAAAAAGGGTTATGGAAGAAACCTTAAATCCTATAAAAGTATTTTTTTTTTATTTAAGATTGTTACCTATCTATGCAGGATAGGATAAAATTCTATGATGGGTGAGACCAGGGATTTCCTATATAAAAGAAACTTAAGTCTCATCTTTTGTTTACGTCTATATAAATTCTCACTCATGGAGAGTCCTAAAAAAAGAGATAAATTTCTTAATACAATGTGTACCAATAGTTAATGTGATCTGTATAAATTATAAATGGTTAGTATTATTTTCGTTATTAAATTATGAATCAGAAATCAAAGTACGCTCTATGTTCTACATTTCTATTATGATAGATTTTTTAGATTATTATAAATTTATTTATACATTTAGTTCATCAATTTCCACTTTTTATTTTCACGTTACCCTTCAGCTATTTGCAACTGAGTCTTTCGTTCCAGCTTTTTCTCAGCTTAACAAAGCACCCAACTTATCAAAGCGACATCAGTTAATTCAACAAGTAAACATTCAAGACACACATCCCAATGGCTCGCTTCTCAGTCTCAGCTTTTTTGAGTTGCTTTCTGCCCAAAGCGTTCTCACGAGTTTCTGTTGATGCACAGGTCGCCTGCATGAAGAAGTCGTCATCGGAGAAACCTGAAACCAAATCCCAATCCAAAGGCAAAGGAGCTCCTATTGTAGTGAGCTATTTCCCTGTTAATTCATATCTATCACGCTTGTAATCAGTATTTCAGGAAGAGTGACTTGTGAAGATACCGGAAAGAAATCTACAATTAATAACCAAGTCTTCGGCCTGCAAGGAGATAAGCTCGTATATTACTGAACTTGCTTTGCGAGAAAGAAACATTTTGGAGCTATAACGTAACAAAACAACAGAGCATCGGCTAAATATTTGAGTACTTTTATCTTTATTAATTAAATTAACTCAAAATAAAGATTGTGAAAATAAATTTATCCCTTCCACAACAGTTGGTCAGTAACAAATGCTACAAGTCTTGGTTCATGATATAAAATTTTAAACCCTATAAAATTACTCTTCATTCTGAAGAATTCAATCGCAAAATATCAGAACAAAAGGCTACATTTTCCTGTTTATTCTTTTCTTTTCTAGTGTTAGTAACTAACATTGGTTGTTATTGTATTTTCAGATTTGGTTCAACCAGTGTCAAAATGTGTAGCCAACTTAGTGTGGCTACGGCTCCTTTTTCTATGGTTAGATGGGTAGAAATCTTATCATTCTGTTCTTAACATGTATGCTGTCAATGTGCATAAAAGAAGAATGAAATAAAATACTTTATGATATGTATTTGATGAGAATTTGATGGGAAAAAGACAACCAGATGGGATAGAGGTTTCGAAAGGACACAAGGGGCAAAGACAGTGATGACATGCGAATGTGCACATGCACACACTTGCGTGCACATATAGGTACCATGAAGTGAAAAGTCTATCATCAAGAGTTGATGCCATTTCTTTTTGTATGGTTCATGGCGCAACAATTTTTTCAAGAGATGTTCAAATGTCAAATTGGTGTTGAAGCTATCCAAACAAGGCTAGTCATTTAGAAGCACCTTTATCCTCTGTCTACTCAAAACTGTTTGCATTACAAATAGATGTGAAAAGTTGATCATTATCTTGCAATAATGAGCCAAGCAAAGTTGAAATTTGCAATCCTGAACTCCCTGCCGCCACTGCTACTTTACATATCATCCATTGTTATTAAATGCTTAGTCTTACTGGCACTGCTTTGCATTCTTATGGCCCTTATATTTTATTTTCTTGAACTGATTGTGCTCTTTTTTTTGGGGGCTTTTAATAGTCTTCATCAGCTTCAGTTTGCATCAAGTGCCATTCTCAAGAACCTGAGGATTCTTGTTGTAACACCCCATAATCCCGTATAGTAGTCAAGCAAGTTTATTTGTGTGAAGTGATTGAACAAGCAATGGAAGACATAAAAGAGTGGGGGGCCGGCCATTTAAAAGAGGAAAGAAAGAATTGAATAAGGAAAAGAAGAAACAAAGATGAAAAGAGAGAAGATGAGAATGGATGGCTGCATGTGACTTATTAAGAGTCAAAGTAATAGTAAAATTTTTATGGTGAATGATGGTAGGGGCCGGCAAAGAGTAACAAAAAAGAAAGAAAGATTGAGTGAAAGAAGGGAGAAAAGGACAAAAGTTGTCATGTCCATTCTTTTCTCCCTTCCACGTGAAAATCATTCTTTCTTCTTCCTTCTTAACAGGAGCAAATGGAGAGAAATAAAAAGGGAGAGAAGGCCGGCTAAAAAACGAGAGAAGCAGAGAAAGAAAGGAGGAAGAAAAAAGAGAGAAAGAGTGAGCTGGGAAAGAGGGATTTGTGCTGCCACTTAGAGGAGTCAAAAGAGGAGATTTTTGCTACAAATTTTAAGGGAAAAGAAAGCTAAGTTGCTGCTGGATTTTGAGGAAAGAAAAAGAGAAAGAGTTGGGTTGTGGTGGTTGACGGAAAAAGAGAGAGAGCTTGGTTTTTGGTGACAAAATGGCTGAATAAAAAGAGAGAAAATTTGAGTTCTTTGGACTGATCTAGAGCTGACCAACGGTGGAAGTGGAGAGGAGAATTCAAGCCGCCAGTAGTGAAGGTTGAGAGCTGCCGATGGTGAGAGAAAAAGGGGAAGAAAGTGCAGCCGATTGGTGCATGAAAGGAGGGAGAAGAAAGGAAGAGAAAAACGAGTAAAAGAGAGAGGAAGAAACGGGAGAGAAAGGTAAGAAAATAATAAAAATATATATAATAATAATGTTAGAATAAAAAATAGATATATTAATTAAGTGGGTTTTAATATTTAAGAGAAATAAATAAATGGTGCATTGTGGTGAAAGGCTGAAGGAAATAACGAACTACTGGTAAGAAAGAGTAGCTCGATACGTCTTTGAATTAATAGCGACGTAACATCCCGCTATTTTGAGGTGAGTAAGGGGTGTCTATTTTAAAATTTTCGTAAATATATATTTATATGTATTATTTATTTTAAATGCGAAAATTGTGGATAGTATGTGCTTGTAGCAATTTTAGAGAATTGTGAATGCAAATTATGTTTAGAAATTGTTTTGAATATATATGTATAAATTATATGTAAAGTGTTTTCAAAATGGAAAAACAAGCCTTTCGTACTATTTTACCTCAAAATCTGTGCCTTATATTTGTGCAATGTGCATCCATGATTATAATGTTTATTCACCATGCGAGTTATTATTTCGAAATTCATGCACAAATTTATTTTATGAAAATGATAATAGATTTTATCATACCTTGTGTTGAATACTTTGGAAATAATTTTGAGACAAACTTTTAAAGATATAATACAATTTCAAAATGATTTTACAAACTGAGAGATTCGAGAGTAGGCCGGTTGTTACTTCGGTTAAGTGTAACCCTCGTGCACGATTGAGCTCTAGCTAGAGAACTATTGGGTCACCGACGGGCGGTTAGGCGTGGTTGGGGTCACGACCTGTGATATATGTATGCGTGGTTAGGCCACCAGATGATTACACAGTTACGACTGTTTGATTCTCCGATGTCGGCCAACATCGTGAGACTGCCATGGCACATGAGAATCCGGTGGAAGCGATGCTCCCGGATGTTATTACGTGGTAGCGGAACCACGGGTTTATTTTCATTCCCTTCTCGAGAGTGGCATCTCTGGTTTTTTAAACTCATATTTCTTTGCATGGTGAAAACAGAATTTAATGGTTTTTCTGCAACTCTCCTTATTTTTACGGTGAAATGAATTTTAACTCCTCCGGTGGGAGGTGATTTTTGATTTACGTATGAGTTTGATTAACATTCGATTTCATGGGAGCTTGCCGAATATACTGATTTGATTTGAGTAAAATATCAATTGATTTTGACGGCGAAATTTTCTTCATGTAAAATTATTTTAATTCAATATTTCAAATGATTGACTTGGATAAGGTTATTGATCTGTTTTATAGTAAAGTTTTTATCTACCTTGGTTGATTTACCAATTGAAGTGTTTACAATGCGTAAGAAATCCTCGGTTTTTCATATAAGGCACAAACTCCCGTTCGAAATAAATTGTTTTTGTAATCCTGTATTTTTATATTCAACTGATCTGCTATTGCTTGTTTCTCATCTACACCCTACTCACGGAGCCGATGATCATTGAGTCTGTGAGACTCACACCCCTCTTTTCCCTCTTTTGCAGACAAAGATCGACCTAACGAGTAATCATCAGTGCGTTCAGCTCACCGCAAATAGGTAAAGGCATCTCATGGCCTTTTATTTTGAGTTGCTCCACTGTTAGAGATTGAGTTGTAGTACTTTGATTTTATTATGTAAACAAATATTAGTTTTGATAAAAACATAAATTTTAGATTCTTGAACTCAATGTATTTAATTGTAATATTATGACTTAAAGTCAAAATTTAATGGCTATGCTTCTTGTGAAATTTTAAGTTATAAAAATATATATATATGGTTCAAATATTAGTACGGATTAGTAAAGATGTACAATGAGTTATGGAGAAATTTTTTTTTTAGGCTTGTTCGAGATTTGACGGGATCTCTCGGAGGTCTCGGACGCCGGTAGCGACTGAGGAGGGGTTGTTACACTTGTCAGATATGAAACATGCAAACATACTGTGTTGATCCTCCTTTCTTACCATGGACCTGCAAGGATCTTGAGAGGCTCCCCAATTGTAGCTTCTAGTATACATATCTTGATACTGATAATTCATCTAGAAGACAACCATCTACCACAGCAGCATTTTTTTGACCTTGAATTGTCAACATGATGCTATATTTTCTGTATACAAATATCCTTTGTATCGCTGGTTATGCTCGCCGTTTTTGGAACCAAAGGTTCTTGATGCATCTCTGCCAGGTATGTCCTGTTTATTCTTACACGACGGCACATTCTGTTAGTACTACACCAGTATATGATGTGCAATTATAAGTTTTATAAGTCATATTTTTCACAGTAAGCTGCAGCCTTATTTTTTGAGATAATTGAGTTTTTATTTCAGCATCCAAAGGAAGAAGGAATTCTGTGAAAATGTTTACAAGCTGGGGAAACACCCAGAAAACAGCAGCTAACTAACTAAGCTGGAATTATGACCCAGCTCTTACATTGATCATTGGAAAGTACAATACAAGAAGAACTAATACAGGAAGCTGCAGTCTTATCACCAAGGCTTGATTTCATGCTTCGATCAGCATCTTTGCATTCGTGAATATCATCATCATCATGCACCAGAGATGCTTGCGCTTTCAAATCCTCAATATCAAAATTCCAGGCGCTAACTCCTCTTTGATACTGACTCCGTGATGTAGCTTCTTGTTCTGCTGAAGGCATATTCTTGAGAGCGAGTTGTGCAGCATCGTTAAGCTGAAGGGGTTTCGCAGGATTCGACAGCCGTGGCAGAGGAGTAAATAATTTCTTCACAGAAAGCTCAGGACGCTTTGCATGCTTAAAAAACGAGTGCTTCAATAATTTCTCTGCAGTGGGTCTCTTTGTTTGATCTTTCACCAGGCACATCGCAACCATATCTTTGAAAGACTTGGAGAACTTCTTATCACGATCTTGATCAAGTCGTGGAGGAGCATTTTGTATGGTCATCAAGAGAACCTTCATGGGTGGATATTTGGAAAAAGGTGCATGACCATGGGCCAACTCCAATGCTGTTATGCCGAATGACCATATATCTGCCTTGGAGTTATATCCAGTTCCTGGCTGCATGACCTCCGGTGCCATCCAGCAAGGAGTCCCCACAAAGGTATTTCTCGAACGTTGTCTGTCTCCTGAATCGAACATGCAAGCTGAAACACCAAAGTCGGCGAGCTTAACTGTTCCATTGTTATCAAGCAGTATGTTCCCAGCCTTGACATCCCGATGAATATGTCCTTGTCGGTGAAGATAATCCAAAGCCTTAAGAGTTTCCTTAAGAATGGAAGCGATAGCAGCCTCTTCGAATCCATCGGGATAGGCCGTTTTCATGCGATGCAAGCAGGAACCCTCCGACATGAACGGCATGACTACCCAGAGGTTGCGGTCAACTACGAACGAAGAATATGCCCGAAGAACATTAGGGTGATTAATCAATCTCATTGTTTGAGCTTCCCGACGTACGTCATCCAGATTAGTACCGCTGCAGCGATCAAGATCCAAACACTTGACAGCCACGACGTCCTTTGAAGGAAGATAGATTGCTTTGTAAACAGTAGCAGTGGCTCCATGGCCGATTTCTTCAAGAAGCTGGTAATCTCTAGGGTTAGCTGAGTAACTCCGAGTACCTCCCATAATAAGAGTAACAGAGCGCGAGGAGGAAGACTGTGACTTCAATGGATGTGGTTTATACACTGAAGAGGGCAGGGTAGGACTTTGTATGGATTCAGTGGTTAAATGAATTAGAGTTTGGGGAAGCAAGAATGTTTAAGCTTAGGGTTTGGGTTAGTGCTTATAATTAGGGTGGGTTTTGTTGGGATTACTAGAAATTATAATTTGCGTAGAGTTTTATTGCTTTGGTGATTTCTAACTCATGGTTTGAATTTGAAATTTGAAGTTCCTTTTGTTAATTTTCAAAAAAAAAAAGAGTAATATGAAAGCAATAACTCTAAAAAAGAAAACCAAAGTTATAACAGCTTCTGCTTTATAATTAATCTTAATTACGTTAAAACTATAGTTAAGATTTAAAAAAGAGTTCAAGGTCTAGAGCTTCTGCTTCAAAAATTGAATCCAAATTTAAGTTAAAATGTGGCAGCTAAAAGGGGTACGTAATTTCTCTCCCACTCCTCCTGTTTTTATGTTCCAAAGTCTGGCTTTGTTCTCTGGCTGGTGGTGTTGTCCATTTTGCCTGGTCATGACACTTTTCCACCACTGCTGTTTCTTATCTGTTCTGTGTTGTATTTTCTGCAGTGTTCTCTGATGGGCTATTGCTGTGTTCATTGCTGCTTCTTTGAGTCTTCTGCTCCGCTCCTCTGGTGTTTCTGCTCTCTTCAGCTCTGCGTTCCCTGATGGGGTTTTCTGCTGGTTTTCTACTGTTTTGGTGTTCTTCTCCTATGCAGCTTAAGTCTATAATCTGGTCTGCGGTTCCTGCGGGGACTTTGTCATTACGTTGGGTGCTTTTTTGTTGGCTTTGCCTCTGCCAGTCAAGGGCTTTCGTTATGTTTCTGTTGGTTTTCATTGGATGTGTTCTGCAAATTGTGCTGTTGCTCCCGTGAGCGGACACCATCTTTTGTACATCTTTTTTCATTAATATAATCTTTCCTTTTTTGGCTGAGAAAAAAAATGTTAAGAGGGGTACATTGTGTCAGAACTTGAGTAAGTAGGGATGTAACAAAGAAAGAGAAAACATAGCAGCGGGCATTATGTGCCAAAATTAATTGGGAAACATGCAACATGAGCATGTCCTAGAAAGCATGTAAGAACAAAAACCCTCCCAAAAAAAATATTAAATTTTTATATTTTTTTCTGTCATTGGGAAGTGACAAGAAGAGAACAACAGTACAGCACCAAAGAAAAGGTTGTTAGATTCAGGAAAAGCTTCCACAAATCTTTCCTCCGTTTGGTTTCTAACCATTACCATTAGAGACAACAGTCTTTTAGAAAAATAATGCAGAGATGAATCATGCTGTAACGTATGCAACCATCGTTTACCACACAATAATACGTTTCTTTTGCAGGAAGGGGCATTAAACAAAAGAGCAGACGATAAGAAATATTTCCCATTTTATCAACAAGGTCACCATCTGTGCATGTCTGTTCTAGACAACAAAATGATGATCGCATGAAATTCGCCCCCCTTTGAAACCGGCAAACATACGGGTAAACAGGGAAAAAGCAGCTTCCAAGTTGAAAACCAACCACGAAGCGCAACGGAAATTCAAGCCCCCCAGACGCTAATAATAATATAGCGCCGCTGAGATTATTATTTGAGAAATCTATGTCAATGAGAAGTGAGAGAAACTGCAATGATCCTGGAATTGTGCCTTGAAGTTGATTATGAGAAAGGTCAAGAATGCTCAATGCTTTCAGACTTCGAAAAATGTCCAAATTAAGAATCATCAAGTAAAACATTCCCAGCCAGCCTACTTGTTTCTTTCTTGTTAAGAGGCAGGACTGGCCTGCTCATCCACTTATAATTTCTCATTGATAATTATAATTACTTCTGGCAGAGAAAATAAAAAGGACATTAAGCTCAAGCTATCTGGAATTAGTCCTGACAATAAATTGGAAGAAAGATTCAAGTATATCATGCTGCCATTGCTAGTGAAAAATTTCATTGTCAAGCCATAATAAAGTCTGACGGTTGTACAGGAATTGGAATCCAACAGAATTATACAACTTTTCTAGTCCGATTCCTTCCACATACTACAAAGAGTTGGCTGGATTGTAATCTCTTTCACCTCTAATTTTCAAATATGCTTACTTACATTTAAGATTATTCTCGAAAACTAAGCCTACTTGATTGGCGAGGTCTGATGGAATGTTACCGGTTAAATGATTATTGTTCAAATCAAGCCATAAGAGGCTCTGGCAACTGCCAAGCTCTGGTGGGATCCTTCCAATAAATGAATTATGATTTAACTGCAGAATCGTGAGTTTTGGAAGAGTTCCAATGTCAGTATATAGGAATCTCTCTTCTTACCTGATTGAAAGAAAGTGACAACCAAGTGAGATTTTACAGTTGCTGAGTGATGCTGGAATTATTCCGGTGAGGAGATTGTTGGTGAGAAGAAGCGTTTCCAAATTATTTCCAACTAAGCTGTAACACCCAGACCCAAATGACATTTGGGCTAACGCATCAACATTGCATTAAAATATGACAAATAGGCCTTTTAAGTTAATTAAATATAATTGAGCCCAAAATCATAGTCTTATGCTAGGGTTTATTAGAATATAAACTAGGATTAATATAAATAGGTTACTTAAGTTTAGTAGCCACGTTTCATTTGATTGAGAAAACAAATGCTTTAAAGTGAATTTCACAAAAATTTTTCTTTGTGACAAGATTTGGGGATTTTGAAGAGAAGTTTGGAGAATAAAAATTAAAGGTCATTGTTGGATTCATCATTACAAGGAGAGTAAAATCCTGTTTTAAATCAAAGAAAAATATTTCATTGATTTAGAAGAATTTGGATTGAAATTGAAAAGGAAAATTTACGTGTAAAATCATGTATCATGTACTGTCCTATCACTTTAAATCTGATTTGAAATGATTTATGGAGTTTCACTAGTTGATTTATATATGGTTGGAAATCTACATGAGTCTATTTTCTAGCAAACTAAACGGAAGTGGATTTCGAGTTTCCTATGTAAAGATATGATTTTTTTTTGTAAAGACAGTACAAACTGCCTAACAGCAATGTCAGGGGCAATTTCAAAAATTTTCTGCACTTTTCCTATAATGAATTAAGTGTTGAAATTTATATGGATAGAAAGCTTATTAATTCTAGTTTCCAACGCATTAAACAAATCTCAGTTTCGAGTTTCATAGCTTAAGACATGGTCATTTTAGGGAATGATGTGCAAGCTGCCCATATTTTTGATTTAGGAAGGTTTGGGTTATTTTTTGTAGTTTCAGGTGATAAATAGATTTTAGAAAGTTAGATTGTTTTTAACATGTTTAAATGATTGCTATTAGGCTTTTGATTATTTTGGGAGGAAGCAAGTTTGTTAGAACGAAGAAAGGTAAGTATATCATCACACACCTTGCTTGTTTTGAAACTATAGTATATATATTTCGTTAAAGAATCAAACGCTTTATTTCATTATTTTCAGTATATAAAAATAGGGTCAAGTATATAATTATTTTCTATTTTAGGCTTAATAATATGATGAATAATGATTGATGAATGATTTGGTTTGCTCATGTGATGGAAAATGGATTTACAAATGATTTGAGTTATACATACGATGAACATTGTTTTATAAATGTTTTGGTTGATTTATATGATGAATGTTAATTTATGAACAAAATGAAATCTTTGATCATCTTTAAAGAATGTTTTAAGGGCTATGAAGTAATTCTTGGGGAGTGGGATAATGGACACCAGAACTAGTTCTACCTTCCTACTAACTGTATATTATAGTTAACACATAGCCCTGCTAATGAGATATAATAGTTAGAAATGATCATGGGAATAATTAGCCGATACGGTCCTTGTCATGGAATATCATAGTGACCGTAGCTACGATAATGAAATTTTATGAGTTTCAAAGATTCAAACTATGATTTGCTTGAATGATATTTTAAGAATGACATTTGATGATCAATAATTTGTGAACTTACGAAATTCCTCATTTTGGACATAATGATTTGTTTAACTATTTGAAAGCATGATTTAGTGAAATGCTTTTGAATGAACTATATGATATATTGAAAACGATACTTGATCTGGTAGGATGTGTGTGGTTATATTTGTTGAGTTGTGGTTTGCTCATTTCTTCACTTACAATTTTGCAGATGACTAGAGATTGAGAGCTTTAGAGTTATGGGAGCTAAGAGAATAATTTGGGAAGTCTACCTTAATATCAAGATATTGTTAGTTTTGTTGAAACTCCTGTTATGTGTAATTGATTTTTAAGTTTTAATTGTCTAATTTATTATGTTGGAGACTTTATTGGGATTGTATTAGTTACATAGAAGAGAATGTAAGTATATAATTAGCAATATGACTTCATTTGAGGACTTCTAGAATAATAAAATATAGAAAAATTTCATATTACTTTGGTTCTTAATCTTGAGCTAATCTGATCATGTCATGTCTCGGTTTCGTGGCATGACAAAAGCATATGTCCTCCAGAATTAAGGATGGTAATGGATAACTTGTTATAAAAAACTTGCGAGTACTTGACCCGATTATATAGGGTTAGGGTACTTTATAATCGAGTTTAGGTAGGATTCGGGTTGTGATTTCACTACCCATATGGGGCTCATGTAGGGTTCAAGTATCACCTTTTGAGTACCCGATACTCAAACCCCGATTATGTTTTTTTTAATTTCATACAATTAAAGACAAACTTATATTTTTAATTAATTTAATTCATGAAACTATGATTATCAATTAACTTGTAATATCTTTTAATACATATACTCTATATATTGTGTTAATTTATAAGGAATAAAATTACTATTATATATATACTTTTAGTATATATATTTTAAATATAAACATCTTTACTTTTTATTTTGTGTTAACGTTACAAAAATTGTAACTTATAAAATTATTAATTATAATATATGCCTTTATTTATATAAACTTATAAAATATATACCTAAAAAGAAATTGTGAGATTAGAATAGTTTTAGAATTTAACTATTTTTTTAATTGTATGGACAAACCCATATACTTAATTAAACTTGTAATGTTTAAGTTGTTTTTTGAATATTTGTTTTTAGTTATTTAAGCTGACATTTGAGATATTTGTTTTTAATTATTTAAATTTAAATTTTATTGTTTGTGTGCTTTTCTATATTTAATTATTAGTGAATTATTTGGAATATGAGTAGAAATATTATTGTATATAGATATAAGTACGAATTCAGGCTTAGGTAATTGGGTATCCATGAAGAGAATTTTAATAAATTTTTTACATAATCAGGTTTTTAAACGGATTTGGGTAATTATCAGATAGTGAATATGTATTAGGGTTGGGGTTAAGATAGTAAATTTAAAAAATATTTAGGTAATTATAGGATTTGAATACCTTACCCATTAACATCCCTATCCAGAATTTCACCTAAGCCATTTCCCTACATGATGAAGTCAGAAAGATGTGGTAACATCCCCACATTTGGTGGAATGGATCCACGTAGATTGTTCAGGCTTAAATCAATTGTCCTCAATTTCTTACAATGTCCAATATTTGAAGGTACTGTTCTCGATAGAAAATTTCTTGCAAACAGTGATTTTTGTAAGGAAGAGAAGGAGGCCGAAAAAGAACAAAGCCCTGAAGGTATATTCCAGTTAAGGCATTAGAACTAAGGTCAAGGACTTAAGTTGGTTACAATTTTTTAGAGACAGAGGAATAGAAGCGCCGATGTTGTTAAATGGAACTTGAAGGATTTGTAGTCTGGGAAGAAAAGTAATAACTGTTGTGAGAAAGTTCTCGGAAAGTTGATTGTTTCCAAGATTGAGGCTTTGCAAAGAATCACAGGACTTAAATGTCTTAGGAAACGCACCAGAGAGTTTGTTTTTGAAATGATCAAGCTCTACTAGAGTGCCACAAGTCCACCCTAATTCTGGGGGAATATTGCCAAAGTAGTCATTGTCTGCCAAATTTAGATGCTTCAAATTTCCCAAATTTCCCAATGCAGCTTGGATTATATCCTGCAGCTGGATATGGGAGAGGTCAAGGTTCTTAAGCAGCTGGTAGTTGATCAAGCGGTGAGGAATCCAGAGCCATAAAGAGCATTATTCAACAGGTTTGAGTACCTATACCAAAAAATTAAACAGCCTCCAAAGTCAATCATAAAGAAATTAACAGATAAATTATTGTGAGAAATGTTCAAAAATTTGAGGGACTAAGGTAAATCGACAAAAAGAAGAGCAAGGATATCTCTCGACAACAAGTTATTAGTAATGTAACACTTCGTGTCCTCGTTTAATCGTCAATAAGACTTATCAATAAGACGAAGGGACAATTGATGTAAATTTAAGTATCGAAAAGTGATCACGGACGAAAAGAATATTTTAAAATAAAATATCATCAATTACGGGAATTAATCTGAAAGATGGGCACATGTCTAATTTAAGTGGGAGAGAATTTATATGTAAACTTTATTATTTTGAGAAAATAAAATAATTAAATTATGAGATAAAAAAATATAATAATAGTAAGAATATATTTTTAAGTAATGAATTGGGTTAGTAGGGGCCGACCCTTTGAGGAACAAAAGGAGTTGAGAGTGAAATTAGGGTGATGATGAAGACAAATGTTGAAAAGGCCGGTCAACTAAGTAAAAAGGGAATTCAAGCAAATTTATTAGTGTGAAGTGATTTAACAAGCAATGGAAGACATAAAAGAATGGGGGCTGGCCATTTCAAAAGAGGAAAGAAAGAATAGAATAATTAAAAAAAAAAACAAAGATGAAAAGAGAGAAGATAAGAATGGATGTCATCTGCCATGTGACTTATTAAGAGTCAAAGTAATAGTAAAATAATAAAAAAAACTATCTCTTTTTATGATGAAAGATGGTAGCGGCCGGCAAGGAGTAAAAAGAGAAAGAAAGATTAAATGAAAGGAGGGAGATAAGGACAAAAAGTCGTCATGTCCGTTCTTTTCTCCCTTCCACGTGAAAGTCATTTCTTTTTCTTCCTTCCTAACCAGCAGCATATGGAGAGAAATAAAAAGGAAGAGAAGGTCGGCCAAAAACTAGAGAAGCAGAGAAATAAAGGAGGAAGGAAAAAAAGAGAAAGAGAGAGTTGGGAAAGAGAGATTTTGTGATGCCACTTAGAGGAGTCAAAAGAGGAGAGTTTTGCTGCAAATTTTAAGGGAAAAGAAAGCTGAGTTGTTGTTGGATTTTGAGGAAAGAAAAGAGAGAAAGCTGAGTATTGGGGTGCTGCCGACGGTGAGAGAAAGAGAGGAAAAAACGTGCAACCGATTGGTGCGTGAAATGAGGGAGAAGAAAGGAAGAGAAAAACGAGTAGAAGAGAGAGGAAGAAACAGGAAAGAAAGGTAAGAAAATAATAAAAATATGTATAATAATGATGTTATAATAAAATAAGATATATTAATTAAGTGGGTTTTAATATTTAGGAGAAATAAATAAATGGTGCATTGTGGTGAAAGACTGATGGAAATAATGAACTATTGGTAAGAAGGAGTAGCTTGATACGTCTTTGAATTAATAGCGATGTAATATTTCGCTATTGTGAGGTGAGTAGGGGGTGTCAATTTTAAAATTTTCGTAAATATATATACCTATACGTATGACTTATTTTAAGTGCGAAAATTGTGGATAACATATGTTAGTAGCAATCTTAGGAAATTATGGTTGCAAATTACGTTTAGAAATCGGTTTGAGTATATATATGTATAAATTATATGTAAAGTGTTTAGAAAAACGAGACACAAGACCTTTATACTGTTTTACATCAAAATTTGTGCCTTATATTTGTGCAGTGTGTATTCATGGTTATATTGCTTATTCACCATGCGAATTATTATTTTGAAATTCATACATAAATATATTTTGAGAAAATGATAGATTTTATCATATCCTATGTTGAATACTTTGGAAATAATTTTGAGACGAGATTTCAAGGACATAAAGCGATTCTAAAATGATTTTTTTTAAACTGAGAGATTCGAGAGTAGGCCGGATGTCACATCAGTTAAGTGTGACCCTCGTGTACGAGTGAGCTCTAGCTAGAGAACCTTTGAGTCACCGACAGGCAGTTAGGCGTGGCGGGGACCATGACCTTTGATATACGTATGTGTGGCTATGCCACTAGATGATTACGCGGTTGCGACCGCTTGATTCTCCGATGTCGGCCAACATCGTGAGACTGCCATGGCATATGGGAATCCAGTGGAAGCGATGCCCTCGGATGTTATTACGTGGTAGCGGGACCACGAGTTTATTTTCATTCCCTACTCGAGAGTGGTATCTCTGGGTTTTCAAACTCATATTTCTCTGCATGATGAAAACGAAATTTAACGATTTTTCTGCAGCTCCCCTTATTTTTTTGGTGAAATGAATTTTAACTCCTCGAGTGCGAGGTGATTTGTGATTTACGTATGAGTTTGATTAACATTCGATTTCATGGGAGCTTGTCGAATATACTGATTTGATTTGAGTAAAATGTCAATTGATCTTGACAGTGAAATTTTCTTTATGTAAAATTGTTTTAATTTAATATTTCAAAGATTGACTTGAATAAGGTTATTGATCTGTTTTGTAGCAAAATTTTTTATCTACCTTGGTTGATTTACCAATTGAAGTGTTTACAATGCATAAGAAATCCTCGATTTTTCATATAAGGCACAAACTCCCATTTGAAATAAATTGTTTTTGTAATCCTGCATTTTTATATTCAACTGATCTGCTATTTGCTTATTTTCCATCTACGCCCTACTCACGGAGTCGATGATCACTGAGTTTGTGAGACTCACACTCCTCTTTTGCAAACAATGATCGACTTAACGAATAATCATCAGCGCGTTTAGCCCACCGCAAATAGGTAAAGGCATTCTTATAGCTTTTTATCCCGAGTCGCTCCGCGGTTAGAGATTGAGTTGTAGTACTTTGATTTTACTATGTAAACAAATATTAGTTTTGATAAAAACATAAAGTTTAGATTCTTGAACTCAATGTATTTAATTGTGATATCATGACTTAAAGTCAAAAATTTAATGACTATGCTTCTTGTGAAATTTTAAGTCATAAAAATATATATATGGTTCAAACATTAATACGGATTAGTAAAGGTATACAATGAGTTATGGAGAAATTTCTTTTAGGCTTTTTCGAGACTTGGCGGGATCTTCCGGAGGTCTCAGACGCCGATAACGACTGAGGAGGGATCGTTACAAGTAAGGTTCAAAATTGATAGATTCTTGCAAGAGGAGAGCTTATCAACTTTTTCAAACAATTTGTTAAATGACAGATTTAGAAGTTTCACATTCTCACAATTTGAAAACAAGTATTTCAATATTGAAAAATCTGAAATGAGATTGCTTGAAAGATCAAGCTCTAAGAGAGAGCTTCCAATGTAAAAACTACCTTTATAGATCGAGTTAGGGAAAAGATTTAAAGAAGTCAAATGATCACAAGAATCAAAAAACGCTTTAGGCTAGGCTTTGATAAACTATTGAATGACAAATCAAGCGTTTCAAGCGTGCATGGATAAGAAGCATTATCATGCAAGAGATCCCCAAAGAAAGAGTCTCACTCAAATGGAGATGCTTGAGATTTTTTAAGATAAAGAGATTGTTAATATTTTTCTTGTTTTAGATTGTGTGGATCTTTAATTAAGGGGTTTTCAAGGATTAAGGTTTTGTTTTGTTTTTTTTTTTTTTAAGATTAATCATCAAGATATTTCATTCAAAAAGGAAAAACCCAACAAATTTTACAAAACAAGTAAAGAGCGAAAGAGAAGTCAGCTCTGACCTCCCAATCGGCATCTTGGATATAAAAATCAACCAGTATCCACAGTATTTCAACACTAGACAGACAACAAATAATATTTCCATTTACATTTGCAACCTGTACCCAAACAACATTAACCATACCCAAAATTCAAGTGTAAGGCATCAGTAGGTATTGTTTTTTGGGTGAAAACAACTATTGGGTTAAGGTTTTTAGGTGGTTAAGAGGCCGATCTTTGAGTGCTTGGGGCTAGATCTGAGGCATGATGATTAATATTGTTATTATTAAAACGGTTAATAATTTGAAAAGCTTGTCTTCTAATCATATTGTGAAAATTAGATGTTTTAATGATTCTAAACTTCATAACTATTAGAATTTAATTGTTATGAAATGACAATTTATATATAATTTTAAAAAATCACCAATATACAATTAAATAGTACATAAAGAAACAATTTTTATTCAATTTGAGTTTTTATAAGAATGTTATCTGAGAATAGTTGTTTGATAAATTTTGTAAATAAAATTTGAGATAGTGTTTGATAAATTTAAGTAAATTTTTTATAGCATTTAAAAACTTATTTTGTAATCATGATATGACAAATTATAATTTTATTAACATTATTTAGATATAATTACAATTACATTTAAATAAACTTATAAGAAAATATGAATCTAACTAAAATTTATGAATTTACATCATTATCATCAAATAATGCTTTATCATTTAGTCTTATATGTATATAAATGCAGGTGCAGTGCACATGTTTTAATATTAGTGTATTTGAAATAAAAAAAATTATTTTTGCTGTGAAGAATATATATAGGTTAAAATACATTGACACCTAAAACTTTGACCATAATTACATATAATCCATTAGTTTTCAAAATGAACACTCTACTCTAAACGTGTAAATGACGTTGATGCTTAAATGTGAAATATCTAAAACACTTTATTATTATTTTTTTTTCACTCTTTTCCTTTCTCTTAGGCCGATTGACCGCGCTCCCTTACACTGATTTCCTCCCATTCTTCCCAATTGGTAAAGCAACCAATCGCCCGTAAAGAGAAATATTGGATTAAATGCGTTAGTTAAAGCGGTTAATGTTGAGATGCTGAGCTATTCGATTTGAGATTTGATGTGTTTTTTGTAAAAGAACTAGCTTCCTTGTGTAGTTGCGTGGTGATACTCTGCTTTTTGCCATCAGAGTACATCTTTCTTTGTTTTTTTTTTTTTCCTTTTGAGAACAAAGGTAACCTGCGTTTTGGTCTGTTACGCTGGTATGACTTAAAAGCAGAACAAAAGGTAGAAACAATCGCAGAATGCCGAAGCAAGAAAACAGAATTACAATGCCAAACTGTAACAGGAAAAACAAATAAAAAGTTTCAGGGGAATCCAAAAAGAAGGAGCAGTAAAGAAACGGAATCTCTCAAGAATCAATGCAATGTAATTGTAACGCCTTATGTATGCATGATATTAATTAATAAAATTTTTATATCTATGTAATTAGTTTTTTATTCTTCACTTATGTATTACGAACTTAAGATGTATATTACTTTCATGTATTGTTTATGCATTTTTTATTAAATTTATTTAATATATTTTCATAACTATGACTGAGCGTTATGGATGATTAAAAAAATATATAAAGATTATAATTTTTATAAAACAAAACAAACATAAAATTTTGCAAAAGATAATTAATAAGTTAAATGCAGTATTTTTTTATTTTTGTATATTAATAGATTAATGTATTTATAATTGATTTACTAAATATAACTTTCAAATATTAAATCTTGACTCCCAAGTTTCTAGTGGGATCTGTGACTCAGTCTTCTTCTCCAAAATTTTTCAGACTTCACTTCTTTTTCAGTCAAATGGCAACTGCTAGTTTCTCTGCTTCAATACCACCTATTTTTACTAGCTCAAACTATCAGATTTAGGCAGTGAAAATGAGGTCTTATTTTAACGCGTTCGATTTATGGGAGGTCGTTGAATTTGGAGAAATCCTTATACAAAAGCACTCTAATCTTACTTTGGCTTAGATTAAGTAGCATAGAGAGGAGGTAACTCAGAGATATAAAGCCTTATCTTGCCTTCAATCTGCAGTTTCTTATACTATCTTTGTTAGGATTGTTAATTTTGATGATCTAAAAACTGTATGAGTTACTTTGAAAGAAGAATTTTAGGGAAATGATAGGACTAAGATGATTCAGGTTTTGAGTTTGTCTAGAGAATTTGAGTTGCTAAAAATGAAGGAGAGTGAAAGTATTTTTGAATATTTTGATAGAGTTTTAAGGGTAGTTAATCAACTTAGATTGCTGAGGGAAAACGTGACTGAAAGAAGCATAGTAAATAAGTTCTTAATTAGTCTACCAGAGAGGTTTGAGGCTAAGATATCTTATCTGGAAGATTCAAAAGATCTTACAAAGATATCTGTTAATGAGTTGATAAATGCAGTATCAGCTTAAGAGTAAAGGAGAACTTTGAGAAATCAAAATGTTGTTGAGAATGCACTGGTAGACAAGACTAAGAATTTGAAGGTCAAAGCTAGTTGTTCAAAGAAAAATGAACGTAAAGGGAGTAAAGTTAGAGATGAAAAACAAAAGAAGTAGAGAGACAGGTTTAATCCTTGTTTTTACTACAAGAAAAGAAATCAGACCAGCAAGTACTGTTGGTACTGCCTTAATGTAAAGTGCAGGGCATGTCATCAGCTACGACATGTAGAAAAAGTTTGTAAAGACTAAGAAGCTAGATACTAAAGATCAAGCTGCTGTAGCAAAAAAGACTGATGAAGGTGAAAAGCTATTGTTTGTTGCCAAATCTGCTGATGGTTCAAGTAATAAAGATGTTTGGTTGTTAGATAGTGCCTGTTCTCATCATATCACTAGAAACAAGAACTTATTTACTGATCTTGATATTAGCTTTAAAGCTAGAGTTAAAATTGGTAGTGATGATTTTTTTATGATTAATGGAATTGGTAGAGTAGTTGTAGTGACTTTCTCAAGAACAAAGTATGTATCTAATGAGAGGTATGTACCAGATGCAGATCAAAATCTACGAAGTGTTGGGCAGTTAGTAGATTGTCATTACGCTTTATTGTTCAAGGACAAGTATTACATAGTGTTTGATCTTGCAGATTGTGAGATGATGAAAGTTGAAATGAAAAATAATTGCTATCCTTTGAACTTAAAAGATCCTGAACATTTTGCTATGTATACTGAGCATGATATGTCTGATGTGTGGCATACAAGAATGGGACATGTAAATTATGGTTCACTGATAAAAATGTCATCTAAGGTGATGGTTGAAGGTTTGCCTATCATAACTAAACCAAATATGCTATATAAGGTTTGCCAATATGAAAAGTACAGTAGAAAGCCTTTTCCAAAAGAAAGAAGTTGGAAAACTAAAAAGAAGCTTGAATTGGTTTATACTGATATTTGTGGCCAAATGAAGACTTTGTCACTGAATAATAAGATGTACTGTATTCTATTTATTGATGATCTGACAAGATATTGTTGGACTTTCTTTATGAAGCAAAAGTCTGAAGGTTTAAAGCACTTTGCTAAGTTTAAAGCTTTAGCTGAAAATTAGTCCAAGATGAAGATTAAGATCTTAGGAAGTGATAATGGGTCTGCTTTCACTATTGCTAAGTTTGAAGCTTTTTTGTCTTAGTTAAGAGTTAAACATCAGCTTACTATGGCTTATTATCTTCAGCAGAATGAAGTGTCAGAAAGAAAAAATAGAACAGTAGTTGGAATGGCAGGCTGTTTACTGTTCTAGAAAAGCATACCGAGGGTATTTTGGGTAGAAGCAGTTAACACTACAAATTATCTGCTTAATAGGACCTATACCAGGGCATTGAACCTTAAGACTCCTTATGAAATGTGGTTTGATTGTAAACCATCAATTGCTCATTTGAAAACCTTTGGTTTTGTCTGTTATGCCAAGGTACCAGATGAAAAGATGCCAAAGTTGGATGCAAAGTTAGTCTTATCTGTTTTTCTTAGATATAGTGATTGTTCCAAAGGCTACAGATTATATGATGATGATGTTAAAAAGGTTTTAATTGTAGAGATGTTGTGTTTGATGAAGGACAAAGTTGGAAATGGAAATCTATAGTTGAATGTTATGAGAAGGTAATCACTGATAAAGAGGATCAGTTGCATTCTGAATCTAATGGTTCTTATGATATTAAAGATGAAAGAAATGTTGTTTAAGGTACCAAGACACTATAGGACATATATAGCAGACGTAATATAGCTATATGTGAACCTTCAAGCTTCATTAAGGCCAATTTTGATAAGAATTGGAGGGCTACTATGAATGCAGAAATGCAAATGATTGAAAAGAACACCTAGATTCTTGTTGACAGACTAGTTGATCAGCATGTTATTGGTGTAAAGTGGATTTTCAGGATAAAACTGAATCCAGATGGGCCAATGAACAAGTATAAAGCCAGGTAAGTTGTAAAAGGTTATGCTCAAGTGTATGGCATTATTGTTTTGAGACTTTTACTCTAGTTGCTAGGCATGACAGTATCAGGTTACTTGTTACTCTGTCTACTAAAAATACTAGAAAATTTTTCACGTAGATGTGAAATCTGCTATCTTAAATAGCGGTGCTATATGAAGATATCTATATAGAACAGCCTAAAAGCTATGTGAAGAAGGGTACAGAAAGTAAGGTTTGTAAGCTTGTCAAGGCTCTCTATGGTCTGAAACAGGCTCTTAAAGCGTTGCATGAGAGAATAGATGAGTATTTTAAAGATCAAGGTTTTGTCAAGAGTTTGAATGAACATACACTCTACATTAAGAAATCAAAAGACTTAATAATTCTTATTGTGGCTTTGTATGTTGATGATATGTTAATTACTAGACCTGATACTATTTACCTTAAAGATTTCAAAACACAGATGATGAGTGTGTTTGAAATGACAAATTTGGGGCTTATGTTTTACTTTCTAGGAATGAAGATATTACAGCTACTTGAAGAGATTGTCCTGCATCAGACAAAGTATGCAAGAGATAGACTAAAGAAATTCAATCTGGATTCTTGCAAGTCTGTGGACATACCTTTAACAATTGGATGTAAGCTGAGCAAAGAAGATGAATCAGAAAAGGCTGATGGAAAACTTTACAGAAGTATGGTAGGATCTTTGCTATATTTGTTAGCCACTAGGCCTGATATCATGTTTGCTACAAGTCTTCTTTCAAGGTTCATGCAATCTTCATCAAATTTACATTTTACTACCATTAAAAGAATACTTAGATATGTGAGAGGTGCTGTGGATTTTAGTTTGAAATATACAAGAGCTGAAAGCAGTAAATTGGTGGGATATAGTGACAGTGACTGAGCAAGGTCCTTTGAAGATTCAAAAAGCACTAGAGGATATTGTTTTTCTTTTGTTAGTGGTGTTTTATGTAGAACTTTAAGAAGTAGGATATAGTAGCTCAGTTTTCAACTGAAGCTGAGTATATAGCTATAATTGCTGCAACTAATCAAGCTGTGTGGTTGTGGAAATTTCTATCTGATCTTAGTTTTAAATAGCAAAAAGGAACAGTAATCTATGTGGACAACCAGTCATTGATTGCTATTGCTAAAAATCCTATGCAGCATGGGAAGACCAAGCATATTAGAGTGAAGTGTCATGCTCTTAGAGAAGCTGTTAAGGTAGAAGCAGTTCAACTCATTTATTGTCCAATAGATGTCTAGTTTGCTGATATCTTTACTAAGGGACTCAATTGAGAAAAGTTTGAGTTTTTGAGGTCAAGCTTGGGAGTTTTCCAAGTATTCAATCATGGGGATATGTTGGAAGAGTGATTGAAATCCGAATGAAACGGTGCTACAGAAGAAAGGTTGTTTGGTGGGAGTTTAACCATCATTTGAAGATAGAAGACTCGGAGGTGGAAGCAATATGTGTCATTTCATCATTGTCAGTTTGGAGAGTCTTAAACGCAGGACAATGAGTCGTTTAAATAAATGCACAAAACCTATGCTTGGTATCTGTGCTATTTGTTGGATCTTATTTCCAGTGTACTCATACCAAGGCTAGATCTAAGCTCATTTTGTTTTTAGTTTTTTTTCAAAATTCCTGTATAAAAACTGAAATGGAAATTGAATTGGTGTTGAGAGGGAAACCTATATCCTGAAAATTTCTTGAGGCCAAATTCTTTCATCAAAGATTTTTCTCTCTATTCTTCTTTGAGTTTCTCTACAGCTTTATATAACAGAGCATGGTATCAAAGCAAGTGTCTTGAGGGATCTATGACTCAATCTTCTTCTCCAAAATTTTTTCAAACTTCATTTTTTTTGCAGTCAAATGGCAACTGTTGGTTTCTTTACTTCGACACCACCTATTTTTACTAGCTCAAACTATTAGATTTGGGTAGTGAAGATGAGGTCTTATCTTAAGGCATTTGATATGTAGGAGGTCGTTGAATCTAGAGAAGTTCCTGTACAGAGGCACGCTAATCCTACTTTAGCTCAAATTAAGAGCAGGGAGATAGGTTTAATCCTTGTCCTTATTGCAAGAAAAGAAATCATACCAGCAAGTATTATTGGTACTGCCTTAATGTGAAGTGCAGGGCTTGTCATTAGCTAGCACATGTAGAAAAAGCGTATAAGGCTAAGAAAACAAATGTTGAATGTCAAGTTGCTGTAGGAGAAAAGATTAAGGTGTTAAAAGAGTGATTGAAATCTGGATGAAAGGCTATTATGGAAGAAAGGTTGTTTGGCAGGAGTTACCCATCATTGGAAGATAAAAGACTCAGAGGTGGAAGCAATACTGTGTCATTTCATCATTGTCAGTTTAGAGAGTCTTAAATGTAAGACAATGAATCTTTTAAATAAAGTCTTGTTATACGGCATATGGTTGTGTCGTTTTATTTTTAGTTTTCAGTACGTTTTAGCCCAATGTTGTTTTGAGCTTCATTTTCTTCTAGCTTAACAGCTACTTCAATTTTTTGTTATTGTTACCCTTGCAAATGCACAAGAAACTATGTTTGGTATCTTTGCTATTCATTAGATCCTATTTTTCAATGTACTTATACTGAGGTTAGATCTAAGCTCAGTTGTTTTTAGTTTTTTCAAATTCTTGTATAAAAATTGAAATGGAAATTGAATTGGTGTTGAGAGGGAAACCCATATATTGAAAATTTCTTGAGTCCCTATTCTTTCATCAAAGATTTTTCTCTCTATTCTTCTGTGAGTTTCTCTGCAACTTCATGTAACTCAACATGGCACTTCATGTGTCCCTCAATTGGGGTTTCCATCAGAAGTATTGTGCTTGTATACTTATTCATAAAAATAAGTCAAATTAGTATTTGACAAACTTAATGTAGAAATACATTTTAAAAAAACTATTTGATAATATTTTAATTTATTTTTAACGGATAAAAACTAAACAGCTCAACTTTATTAATCCAAATCATAAGTTATAAAATGAATATAATAAACAAAAAAAATAACTTTTATTGAGTGAGGGTAAATAACTGAAAAGAAAATAATATTCTATGTGATGTGAGCAAAATGATTGCAAAGAAATGGCTCTTAGGAATACGTAGGAATGTGGTTTTGTAATTATAATAGTGTGATCAGGTTAACATGGGTATTATTCTAAATTGATCAATGCTCGAGTTTTTGTTTTAGGGGCAGCAAGCTGCAAATTATTTTTTGAGACAGCTAGATAGGATTTTGAGCAAAACTGCCAACAGCTTTTTGAGCGATAATTGTCTTTTGTAATTGTATAGGTTTTCTTTGTCCATACTTTGTCCTTATGCCATGGAAAGTCTCTTGCCGATTAAGCAATAAACTTAGAATGACATACTGATTTTCGAGGCTAATAAATAGGGTAAAATATTAAGAACTTCTTAAGTCTTAATCATAATTTCACGCGGTTCTATTAGTTTTTGAAATAAACAGTTAGTCCAAAAAAAATCTTTTGCTGGACACGTAGGTCTAGTCATTAATCAATCGTTAATATTTTTGTTAATTTGATGATGTGATAATATCGAAAAGATAATTTTACTATATATTAATTTTAAAAATTACTATTATATAAATTATATTTTTTAAATTTTAATTCTTTTTGCAAAAAAAAAAGATCGGTGCTCCCCAAGGGAAGGATCATCATATTGGTGCTCCCAAGGGTGCTCCCCTCCCATGGAGAGCACCAGATTGATGATCCCTTCCCTTGGGGAGCACCTACCGTAAGGTGGTTGGCTGGCGAATGGGAGCGCACTGACTGACCACATTGTTTGAGAGAAAAAATAGAGATAGAAAAAAAGGGTATTTTAATTGTTTTATATTTTCTGTTAATGGTATTTGCACTTTTTGGATTTTATTATCTTTTTCGAAAACTAATGGACCTGCGTGAAATTTTTGTTAAAACTTAATGGGATGTAGGTATTTTACCCTAATAATATGCTAAATATTTGACACACTAAATCAAGCCTTTCTCCTAGTCTAAGATTAAGAAAGGATGAAGGTAAAGATCTTCCCCCAAGCTGATACTTGAATTAATTTGAATTGGAAACTAGTTAAGCTAGTAATTGCTGTCAACTACATGATTTGGAAAGAATGCTATCTGATTTGGGATGCCTAATTAAGCCCACATACTTGATTTCAGCAGGCCATTGGCAAAGCTTACTAGAAACATGCAATCAAAGAGTCCCTAGAAAAGAAGAAGAAACAAATGGTATTGTTACATTCAAGGATAAGTTCTTTCCTTACAACTTACAAGCTCAAATGCTCAATAAACTCATACATAAAACGATATCCCTCCGATACTGTCTTATTTCTGGCTAATTCTTTCTTACACCACTTTTTCTAAGCAGTCCTTTTTGCCTTTCTAAAATATTCACCTTCAACTCGAAATTGATCATGACGGCACAATCAATTGTGGTTTACGGAAAACAATGTATCCCACAGGCACTCCAAATAGAAATCCACATGCATAACCAACGAAGACAGCTTTGTCCAACCAGCCAAATCCAATTTTGTAACCATTGATTTTGTTGGAGTTCATCAGTGTCGGTGATGGTGGTGGAGGTGATGGTGGTGATCGTGGCTCAGGATTCATGCAAGGTCTAGAGAGTGGAGAACCACATAGTCCTTCATTTCCTTCATAGGAACTACTGTCAAAAGTGGCGAATTGCTTTTCTAATGGGACAGGTCCAACAAGTTGATTATTGGAAACGTTTAAAACTTCAAGAAATGACAAACCTACCAATTCCTCTGGAATCATCCCAGTTAACTTGTTTGAGGAAAGATCTAACCATTCAAGACTGATCAAATTTCCCAATGATAACGGGATATGACCACTCAGTCTGTTATGAGAAAGGTTAAGCCCTCTGAGCGAACTAAGCTCTCCAAAAATTTTTGGAATCTCTCCTTCAAACTTGTTACTTGATAGATCAATGCCTGTGTACATGGTCAAAAATTTGGCAGATCCAATCATATCAAACCCTTTAACCCTTATAGGACCAGTAGAATAATTATAAATGACGCTGTAGTTATTAATTTGTTCCTCCATATACGGCACAAAGTTTTCATCTAGATGCATCATTTGCTTCAAACTATTGATATAACTAGCCGGTAAAGGGCCACAAAAATTATTGTTGGAAAGATCAAGAATCTGCAAGTTTTGAAAAGAATGATTGGTCCTTGAACCATAAATGGAACCATGGAAGCTATTTGAATGTAATATAAGAACTCGTAATCCCGGTAGTGCTCCCAGCCAATGGGGAAATGTATCATTTATGTTGTTGTTGCCAAGATCAAACAGTTCCAGGCTTCTACAATCTTTGATAGACTCCGTCAATGGCCCTTCCAATAGATTTCCATTCAAATTGAGATACCTTAGTGCACAATCTTTGGCAAATGTTGAAGGAATGGTTCCATTAAGCTTATTCATCCCCAGGTTCAACACTAAAAGATTGCTCAACTTCACAAGGCATTTTGGAATGGTTCCAACCAAAGAGTTGTGAGACAAATCGAGAACTGATAGAAATTTTACATTGCATATGAAAGAATTGATCTCTCCGGTCAATTTATTATTTGAGATTGAAAAGTATCTTGTGTCAAGAGGAAGAATTGGAAGTGATCCTTGGATCAAGTTGGAATGAAGGTCAAGAATTTTCATATTCTTCCATGGAAGTTGCTCTAAATATGTAAGGGAGTTAAGAGAAAGGTTTAACAAGGCCAAAGAGTCTTTCCCTACATCCCACATCCATTTGGGAATCTGACCAGAAATTCTATTGTTGGAAAGATCTAAATGCTGCAAACCTTCAGATCTACTTAAAAAGTGGGGAAATTCACTAATGTTGCAAGAAGACAAACGCAAATATTGAAGATTAGGTAAGGCATAATCAAGATCAATATCAGAGTTCAGTGATAGCTTGTTATATGAAAGATCTAAATGCTGCAAAACTTCAAATCTACTTAAGAAGTGGGGAAATTCACTAATGTTGCAAGAAGCCAGCTGCAAATACTGAAGATTAGGCAAGGTATAATCAACATCAATATCAGAGTTCAGTGATAGAGTGTTGTATGAAAGATCAAGACCTTCAAGACTGTGAAGTTTCGATAACATATTCAACTCCAGAGAACCACTTAGGTTATTGGATGATAAATCAAGATAAGTAAGGTTCACAAGATAGAATATTGAATTCGGAATCAGACCTGAAAAGCTTGAGCTAGAGAGGTTGAGATGCAGTAGATTCTCCAATTGACCAAACTGGTCAGGTGAGATCATGGAATTGTAGAAGTAATTATAGGCAAGGTTGAGCTTCTGCAGGTGTCGAAGGAGAAATAGGCTACTATTGGAAGGAATGGTACCATAGAGCCAACTGCAACTGAGGTCAAGGCCGATCACTTGACCTGTTGCATTGTCACAACTGATACCATCCCATGAGCAGCAGTCTGTACCTTCCTTCCATGAATCCGTTTTAGGATAAGATAGGATGCCATTATGGCCACATTCCTTAGAAGCATCTTTGTCCAAGGAAAATGACTTCTTGAATTGAATCAAGGCAGCACTCTCTTCGTGAGAACACACTTGTGTTGCTAAAGAAGAAGATATGGAGGATGAAAGAGTAGCTTGAAAATTCAAGTAAAGCAAAAGAAGGCAGAGAAATTGATTGAAACTACGTAAACACTCCATTTTTCTGATTCAGAGAAGATCAATAATGGTATAATATATATGGAGGAATAAAGCAGACATGAATATTTATAAGCTGCCAAGTCAACTAAAGTCTTGCAAGGAAATTGTCGCGCAAATTGCTGGAACACAACATTCAATCAACAATATTGTACTTAATATTTTCTACATCACATAACTTTCAATTAATATTAATCCAACGGTCCCTAGCGAAAGATGATAAGGATCATTGATTAATAAGAAGGCAACTATAATCATTCACATTGATGTTAAGAGTGTAACCTTTAATTGCACTGGTCAAGTCTAGCCGTGAAGAACAAAAGATAAAGGGACGAGTATTGAATGAGGTGATGCCCCGCTGAATGTAGCACGCCAGCGTAGGCTAAGGATTAGGGAGACTTCTTTGTCATGCAGAAAATTTTGTCATGCAGGTCCCATATCCCATTGTTGACTAGTTGACTCGGTTAAAGCTAGGCCTAGACAAGTCGTACATCAGCTCCCAGCCACAAAAGCAGGAGTAAATTACAAGGAAAAAATGCACATGGGAATGGATTAGGTCTAGTCGAGAGTATTAAACACGGGTGAAGAGCACAAGAACACCTTTTTCCAAGGAGGTTGGGGTCACCTTCAAATGATATCATCTCCGTGCAGAAAAGAAGTTTTAATTTTTCAATTCGATATCTAGCCAGTGAGTTCGCGAACGAGTTGCCTTCTTTGAAAATATGATGAAAAGATACCGTAAGGGATAATCGCAGTCGAATGAGGATTTCTTATTTTAGTTAGAATAATTACTGATTGAATTTTAATTTTTAATTTGTAAATAAATTCTTAACTTTAACAGAAAATTAATTATTAATTGTTTTAAAATTTAATAACATCTTGTATTTTTTATCCACCTAATGTATGATGTGTTTTGACGATGTAATCACATGATAACAGAGTGACTAAAACCCAAAATTTGACAAACCTCAACCCTTGGCTTCCTTGCCAGTCGTTGGCAACGCCATCTATCGACACCAAAATTACCTAAAGAAAATTTTGGATTCCTTTCCTCCTCTTTTCTTCAACAGGAATAGATTTTTTCTTGAAGTCCTTTCTTCTTTTTTTTTTTTCCAAATCTCAAAAGGATCGAAAATCTAAAAATTCTAAATCTAGGTTTGGTTTTGTTTTTTAAGAATTGATGAAAATCAATATGTTGGATAGATTTTTATTATTTTAGAACTTTAATTAGAAACGTAAATTTATTATTTTTGTGGGAAAAGTCACAAATCGAAAGTACTGTTGTTGGATAATTTTTTGATGAAATTACATGAATAAATATAATTTACAATCATAATCGAACAATCTTGAATATATGTATAACAATCTATTACATCCAATATAAAAAATGAATGAACAGGTGTAATGGAATTTCCATTCATTGTACACAAAGGCCATAGACAATCAACCAACCAACCCTTCTCTATATTCTAGTCAATCCACTACATAACAAGACTAACAATGTAATTCTATTATTTGGGAAGACTAAAGTACAGAGGATTAACAATGTTACAACAAAGAAAAACAACATGCTTTATGTAACCTTATCATCAAGCAAATCATTTCCCCAAACATGGAAGTTATCATAAACATGGAACTTGTTTGAACCGTCTAAAATCTTCTTGCATTTCTTGTACGAGCTCTTTTCTTTGACCGTGTTGCCTTTTGGTGTAGTCTACCCTCGACCAACATCACAAACCATTTAGGTTTTCCGGTTTTGAAGACAACATGTCCCATGGCCAAACCAAATGTCATTCCACATCCATATCCTATTAACACAACTTTCCAGCTGAAGGCATTTGTGAGCTTTGAATCACCGTGAAAGGTCATTGACGAAGGAGGTTGTGTCCCTTCATTGCTGCAAGATTTTGACATCGGGAACCCACATAACCCCAAGTTTCCTTCATATGACTCGTTTTCAAATGTGTTGAACTGTTTGCCTAAGGGAATTGGTCCTTCAAGTTGGTTGTGAGAAAGGTTGAGGATGGATAGGAAAGTCAAGTTTTCTAGTTCTTGGGGAATCTGTCCGGTTAACTTGTTTGAAGAGAGGTCTAACCACTCAAGATTTATCAAACATCCCATTGATGGCGGAATGTGACCACCAAGATTATTATGGGAAAGATTGAGTCCTCTAAGTGAGATTAGCTCTCCAATAACTTCCGGAATCTCTCCATCGAACTTGTTGAGAGAGAGATCAATGCTTGTGAATATCGTTGATATCTTGATCTCAATTTCCTCTGCTTTCATTGTCAAGCTAACAAAACATTCATAACGTTTTGCTTCCTGCATATATTGTACAGAACCAGGACTTCCATTGAGATATTTCAAAGCCTCAAAATTTTTTATAAACTTGGCTGGCAAGGTACTCCCGAACTCATTGTTGGAGAGGTCTAATATTCGCAACTTGGGGAAAGAGTGACTTGTATTGGGATTGCTTATGAAGCCATGTAAGTTATTTGATCGTAAAATGAGAACTTGTAACACTGGCAATGTTTCCAACCAATTGGGGAATGTACCATCTATTTTATTGTCACCAAAATCTAGAACTTCTATATCCCTACAGTTTGTCAAAGATTGTGGTAAAGGCCCATCAAATTGATTGCCATTCAAGTTGATGTTCTTCAATCCACAGCTCTTTGCAAACGTTGTAGGAATTTTTCCATGGAAATTATTCCTCTCTAGATTCAACACCAATAGCGATTTGCTGAAGTTTCCAATACATTGTGGAATTTTCCCACTCAATTCATTATGAGACAAGTCAAGAACCATGAGGGAACTCAAATTGCAAATATGAGAAGAGACCTCTCCCGTTAAGGAATTATTTGAGATTGACAAGAAAAGCAAGTTGATAGGCAAAGTTGGGATATTACCATGAATCAAGTTGAAGTTGAGGTCAAGAGTCTGAATGTTCTTCCATGGAATTTGTTCTAAATCTGTCAGAAAGTTGTAGGAAAGATTCAAGTAGAGCAAAGAGTCCCTTCCTATATCCCACATCCATTTGGGAATTTGACCATAAATTCTATTGTTGGAAAGGTCTAAAGCTTCTAAGTTTGTCGAGCCACTTAAAATTGGGAATTCACCGATATTGAAAGAAGGCAGATACAAAATCCGGAGATTGGGCAAGGTATACGTGGCACTGATATTAGAATTTATGGACGACAGGCTGTTGTATGAAAGATCAAGCCATTCAAGATTCTGGAGTTTCAGAAAAGCGTCCAACTCCACAATGCCACTCAAGTTATTTGATGACAAATCAAGATCAGTCAGGTTCACAAGTTCGAATATCGACTTTGGAATTTGACCTTGAAGTTTATTATTCCCCAAAGATATCCATGTGAGTGATTTGTATTGGAACTCATTGATATGACCAGTCAATTGGTCATTGTGGATAGTTATGAATTTTAATGATGGAATGGTATATAACCAAGCTGGTAGTGGTCCGTTAAGTAAGTTGTTAGACAGGTCTAGGTCAATTAGATTAGGGAAAGCACTTGCTTGAACTGGAATGGAACCATCTAGTTGATTATCAAAAATGTACAAGAATTGGAGTTGTTTTAGGTTTGTGAGTGAAGGAGGTATCTGACCACTAAAATGATTTCTAGAAAGTTCCAAATAAGTAAGTTGCGACAGATTTCCCAATGATCTTGGAATTGGACCGGAGAAGTTACATAGACCAAGCTGCAAATGCTTCAAGGACCCCAAATTACCGATTGAATTAGGTAATTTTCCAGCGGAAGATGTTCCTAAAAGATTCAAATACTGGAGGGGACTACTCCAATTGGACTCTGGGAGATGGACAATGAGGTTTTTGTTTTCCTTCAGATCAAGCAACTTAAGGTTTGGTAGACGGAAAATGGTTATTGGGAAGTTTCCTCGCAAATCAGAACCTCTAAGACTGAGGGATGTTAACGAAGAAGACATATTCATTAGGGAAACGGGACGGATGGAAGACATATCTACACTAGCAAGAAAAAGTTCCCTTACCTCTGTTAGGTTTTGTAGAAGTCCACTGAAAGTATTTTCAGTGAGTGCTGGACTGTCATTCAAGGAGAGATCAAGTGAAACCAATTTTGACAATCTGGAGATTTCAGGCGGGACTTGCCCCGAGAAATTTGACATAGAAAGGTTGAGATATGACAAGCTTGTAAACAAACCAAATTTAGATGAAATAATGGATTTCTTAAAATGATTATGGGCTAGGTTGAGCTTCTGCAAGTGTGGAAGAAAGAACAGACTACTATTGCAATCAAGGGTACCATACAGCCAGCTGCAACTTAGATCAAGACCAATCACTTGGCCTGTTAAATGGTCACAAGTGACTCCATCCCACAAGCAGCAGTCTGTTCCCTCCTTCCATAAATTTGTTTTAGGGTAAGATTTGGTGCCAAGTGATTTGCATTTTTCAGAAACAGTTTTGTTGATGGAAAAGGTGTTCTTGAAGTGGATCAAGGCAACACCATCTTGGTGAGAGCACATTGGTGTTGTTGTTGAGGAAGAGGATAAAGAAGAGAAAAGAGTAGCTTGAAAATTTAGAAAAGATAAAACAAGGCAAAGAAACTGACAGACTCTTGGTAAATACCCCATGTTTTTGGTTCAAAGAGAATTTTAGAATGGTAATGCAATGTCGGCAAAGATTATTATTTATAAGCTATTAAGTCAAACCATAGTCTTTTGCATGCACTAGCCTTTTTTTTTCTAATTAAAAATAATTAAAAAAATTAAACTTGAAAATCAACAAAATAAATAGATTGATAATACTCTATTGATGAGCATATTACTAAAAGTTATTTGTCAATATTTTTATTTTATTTTGTTATTTTTTTAAAAAAAATAATTTTATTAAACCTCTCAACGGAAATTCTATTGTAAGTTTCAAGTTGGTCTGTCAAAGACTCCCTATGACATAAAAATTCTGATCATGACATAGATAATCTTTACACTTAAAAGGTGATCATTGCACAAAAAGCTATTGGGTACTGGTCACACCAATTTACACAAAAAAGCAAAAGAAAGCTACCTAAGACAATTTACACAAAAGAGCAAAAGAAATCTGTCTAACCCCCTCAACAAAAATTTGGGCATTCCTTCAATGAAATTGCAATAAAACTAACAGATCCAACTAATTGTTACTCATCAAAAGGAGAGCCATAAATTTCAGCTCAAACCTATACAAAGAAACGTCTCTTGTCCTAATTCCAAGGCCAAGCTGCACACCTAATTCCATTGCAACTCTTCAAAAATTCACGTCCAAACCATTCTTGCATCCAGACACGAAATGAGACAGAACCACACATGTCATTGACATGACATCATTCTTCCTTAAGTGACGCCATTGGAAAAAATCAAGGATAAAGATTACATCCTTTGGAACGAAAGCAATCATCACCTTTCCAAGGCCTAACGCTCCTTCCTGATAATAAAAGTAACAACCACAAAGAAATCTGAATGCACAAACAAAAAGAAAACAATCTGAGGCAGGTCAAGTCTACAAATCTACAATTTCCTGATAAAGGAAAACGAATCACAACCTTGTCTTTTCAGGTTTAAAAAATACATTTATAAATGGGACCTGTCATTCCGTATTGATTAGTTAACATGTGAGTGTCACATGTCTTTAGCAAATAATACTTAAAGACTTTAGATGATATCATGACTTAGTGCTAATAAAATTATTTTAAAGAAAATATATATGTCAGTGTGGCATGCCGGTCAAAAGCTATACAAATGTGTTTATTAATTAATGTATAGCTATTTCTGATTGATTGCTGAGAAGATGGTGATGAAGGTATAGTGCTTTCTTTTTGTAAAGAAAAAGAGAACTTGAATCCTTATCTTGGAGGATCAGACACCTCCTTAGTAGGTGAAACCAAATCTTCTTCCCCATTGTCTGTCCTAATTTCCACAACTTATGATACGATTCATTTTTTTATTATTGTGTCAATACTTATTTGGCTTTAGCTTTTAACTTTTGACTGATATTTTGTAAAGAGTTCTTATAGTGCTTGCGAAGGTAATTTGTTCTCATTGCCTTTGGATTAATTTTGAAGGGTTTTGTCCCCAACATCACATCCATCCCAAAGTGCGAGTCCTTTTAGGTGACAAACATGAAAACAAAGAAAGAGAACATCTGGAAGAATGGAAACAATCACTACCTTTCTTATGATCACTAAGGGTCTGCCTTGGTTACAAAATAATATATTAAAGGAAATTATTAATTCTGTTTGGTTTAATCTATCATTTTTTATTTTTGTTTCAATAAATAAAAACACAAAAAGACGTTTAGATTTGAAAAAATAAATAATAATTTTGAATAGTTAAAAATTAATTATAATCTTTCAGAAAATAAAATGGATGATTCTTTTATACGAAGCTGAATTTCATTAGAAAGGAAAACGAGTTACTCTAAAGTTAATAATTAGATGTTGCGAAGTAGTTTTGCAATGAAATTTAGAGATGTTTATGTGCTGGTTGTGCCCGCTTGACATATTGAAAAAAATTAAAATTTCAGCCCAATTTGACTATTTATGTTTAAAATATTAAAAAAATTATATTAATATTTTATATTTTTAAATACACTTTAAAATTAAAAATAAAAATTTTATATTAATTATTAATTTAATAACAGTCTAGGGTCGAGTCGAGTTTAAAATTAAAAAATCATGTCCACACTTAAGTTAGTCAGACTCAAATCTAAAAAATCATGTCCACAACTAATCTAAGTTAAATTTTGTTTTTTTATCCATCAGATTATGAGTTTATTAATGAAAGAGTCTTCGACAGACTCGTATCCATGGCCTTAGTGTGATAATCACACCCAGCCAAGACATTTCATTACAAGCACCCCACAAGGGCTATAAACGTCTTCATCACCTTAACCAGATCTATGAGTACCTCTATCATGGATGTTGCATTTTAATTTCTTATTTATTTTTAATCAATTACGATTTTTTTTTTACCATTTGTTGTTTTGCCTTTTTAACAAATAATTATGAAACAAATTAAAATAGCTCATACGGAACTAAATGGATAACCATTTTTCATAATATATTTTGCTTTCTTTTATTTTTGGGCAATATTTTGCTTTCTTTTTGACCTGTTTTATTGTAGCCCTAGAATTCAAGCCATCAAAGAATCAGCAAAGAGCGCAATAAACTTTTTGTCAGATATGGAGTTTTTTAAAAACTTTTATTGCGATTAATCAGATAGTAATTTAAGAATAAAATGATGCTGATAAGCTCAACTAGAAAGTCCATAGTGCTTTCCAAATCAGAAGCCATCATCTACCTCCCCAAGCATACTCACGCAAGCCAACCCCACAAGTCGTGAAGCATGCTCTCCTTCGGACATATTTTAAGGTTTAAAATAGATTCAAATTTTGGGACCCTCATTGCACTTTGATTCAAACTGGTAGGTTTGTTTAGTATGTCAGTTACAAACTTATATGTATATTTTCAAAGCTCCATGAATTTGATTACTAAAGAAACAAAGATGATCATGATCCAATATCTCAATTGTATGAAATATAATTTTGAAGAAAGAAAAATTCAAACCCAGTTCTTAATTTATTTGTTATCTTGGTCGAATACCTGCTCAAGTGCAAAGGCTTATGGTAAGTATATACATCTTCCTAGTCAAATACTTCAAATCAAGTCCTCCTCTCTTTTCTCACGTCAAAAAGAAAATCAAAGAAAATTTCCGTGATTTTAACGGAAATGAAAAGAACAGGAAAGAACAAAGTCAAGTCTTCTCCGGTGCATTCCTTCCATGTTAAATTATAGTTTAATTTACAATTGAGACCTCCATTGCCACAAAATTTATAGTATAATTTAACATGTAAGTGTTCAACTAGTCAAAAAGCAAATGAATAATATATCCATAAAAGTCATGCTTTTATCGGGAAAAATTATAGTCATGATTCTTG
>NC_030856.1:7356358-7477490 GCF_000208745.1 Theobroma cacao
TGAAGGCACCGTGTTGACTTGGAAAGAAGTTGGAATTTGTAGCATTCTGGACAATACACAGCAAGAATTCCATTTCTCTCATTTCGGTTGCTTCAGATTTCACTTCTCTAAAAAATCTCATCATTTTTTTATAATTCCCAATGTCACATGCAAGTCAATCTAAATTAGCAGAGGTTGAAAATATTGTTGCATTATATATGGCTGGAATTCAATACAAAATGTGTTAAAAATTGAAAAATAAAGTTGAGTATAGCTTATTGAAACAAAACAAGATGGTGAACTTTATTACAAGGTACAAATATATATTATTACTACAACGTAGGGTAGCATGGAATGGAACACCATTTAGCCAAGACTTTCATTCCAAAAAGCACTGGCAAAATATGGAAGGCCGCCCCTATTGTAACTAGTTACTTCTTTCGAAACGACTACAAGCATTTTTTCTTCCTTGATCTTTTCCCCTTTTGAAGCTGTTTTCCCTCGACCAAATTTATAATCCATTTTGGTTTTCCTGTTTGGAAGACAAGATATCCACCAGTCAGTCCAAATATCAAACCACATCCATACCCCATCAACACAACTTTCCACCCAAATCCAATTCCTGATTCTTTCATCGCTTTGGTGGGCTTTTGCATCCCGATTTCATTGCAAGCTTTCGACAGTGGAAAGCCACATAACCCAACGTTTCCTTCATATGAACTGTTTTCAAAAGTGTTGAATTGTTTGCCTTGAGGTATAGATCCAACAAGTTGATTCTTGGAAAGATTTAAAATGACAAGAAATGTCAAATTTACCAATTCCCAAGGTATCTTGCCAATAAGCTTGTTCGATGAGAGATCTAACCATTCAAGATTGGTCAAGTTTCCAATGGATGGTGGAATATGACCAAAGAAGTTGTTATGAGAAAGATTCAGCCCTATGAGTGAATTAAGCTTTCCTATAACTTCTGGAATCACGCCCTGGAAGTAGTTATTGGAGAGATCAATGCTTGTGAATATGGTTAAAACTTTCACCAATTCAACCTCTTGTCCTTTTATTGTCAGAACTACTGAATAGTCATATGAGCGGCTTCCTTCCACGTATTTTGAAGAACTTCTGCTGTCAGTGTGATTCGCCATAGCTTTTAGATTTTCAATGTAACAAGCAGGAAAAGGACCAACAAAATCATTGTTAGCGAGGTCTAAGACTCGTAGCTTGGGGAAAAGTAGTCTTGCTCTGGAATTATTTACAACACCATGGAATTTATTTGAACTCAAAACAAGCACTTGCAGCATTGGAAGAGTTTCCAACCAATTGGGAAATGTACCCGTGAACTTGTTCTTGCCAAGGTCTAGAACCTTCAGGTTCCTACAATTGGCCAAAGATCTTGGTAACAACCCTTCCATTTGGTTTCCATGGAAGTTGAGATTCTCTAAGCTACAGGGTTCCACAATTGATTTGGGGATGGTTCCATGAAAATTATTTGCCCTCAGATCCAACACTAAAAGATTTTTACTAAAGTTAAGAAGACAACTAGGAATCTTGCCACTCAAGTTGTTATGTGATACATCAATAATTTTCAGGGAACTGACCGTGCAAATCAAAGAAGGAATCTCCCCCGTCATGTCATTGTTTGCAATGGAAAAGAAAGAAGTCCGAACGGGTGGAATTGGAAGCACTCCTTGAAACAGGTTAGATTGGAGGTAGAGAATTACAACATTCCTCCATGGGAATTGCAAATGACCTGTTAGAAAATTATGATCAAGGTATAAATGTAACAAAGATTCCTTCCCCACATTCCACATCCATTTGGGAATCTGGCCTTGAATTCTATTTTTGGAAAGGTCTAAAAACTTCAACCCTTTTGAACCTCTCAAGAAATTGGGGAATTCACTCAAGTTACAAGACGACAATGACAAGGACTGGAGATTGGTTAATGTGTAGTTGACATGATTCTCTGAGCTCAATGACAGACTATTAAGAGAAAGATCGAGTGATTCAAGATTTTGGAGCTGCGAAAACATGTCTAACTCAACAATGCCACTAAAGTTATTTAAAGATAGATCAAGCACGGTGAGGTTTACAAGTTGAAAGATTGAGCTTGGAATATGACCCTGCAACATGTTTTTTTTTAAATAGATTATGGACAAAGATTTTGACTGGAATTCGCTAATATGACCGTTGAGTCTATTATTTGCAAGAGACAATGACTGTAATGAAGGTAACTTAAACACCCAAGGTGGTATAGTTCCATTAAGTAAGTTAGAAGGCAAGAATAAAGTTACTAATTTTGAAAGCCCATTTGCATAATGAGGAATAGTGCCCTCTAGTTCATTATATGACAAGTCTAAATGTTGAAGCTGTGTGAGGTTTGCAAGAGATGCTGGGATCCATCCACTAAACTTATTATCCGAGAGCTCTAGGACAACAATTTGTGAAAGGTTTACAAGTGATGCCGGGATTGACCCATTCAAGTCACAACTAGCAACATTTAAAGATTTCAATGACTTCAAACTCCTGATTGAATCAGACAATTCTCCAACAAGAATAGTCTGTTTAAGATCTAAGACTTCAAGGGTACTAGTCCCATTGGACTTTGGAAGATAAACCAGAAGATCAGGGTTGTTACCTAATTTGAGCAACTTCAGATTTGGAAATTGAAAAATTATGTCCGAAATTGTCCCATTTAATCCACAATCATCCAGACTAAGAGATGTCAAAGAGGAAGAAAGGTTCACTAAGTGAACAGGGTCAACTGAACACATGTCTATTCCAGCAAGGAAAAGTTCTTCTACCTCGCTAAAGTTCTGAGCTAACCTTTTCAGAGTTGTTGTTTCAAGCTTCAGTGCATGAAACGGTTCTTGTTCACCGACACCAGGCAGACTGAACCTAGACAGATCAAGTGAAACTAGCTTGGAAAGATGTGAGATTTCGGATGGAACTTGGCCTGAAAAAAATGAACTAGAGAGGTTAAGATGTGTTAAATTTGGGAACTGACCAAACCTAGCTGAAATCTTGGATTGCCCGAAATTGTTAAATGCGAGATTGAGCCTCTTCAAGTGTTGAAGGAGAAAAAGAGTGCTGTTGGAAGGAATGGTACCATAAAGCCAACTGCAACTAAGATCAAGGCCAATCACATGACCTGTAACGCCATCGCAAGTGACTCCATCCCATAAACAGAAATCTGAATCTTCCTTCCATGAGTCTGTCTTAGGAAAAGAATACGTAGGACTGCCATAATTTGAATTGCAAAGTAACGAAGCAGTATGATCAATAAAGAGGGTCTGCTTGAAGAGAAGCAAAGCCTGACCCTCGTTGTGAGACCATGTTGGCCTTTGTATTGAAGAAGTAGTAAAACAGGACGAAATGTAAGCTTGAGAATACAAGTAAAAAAAGAGGAATGAGACGAATTGATAACTCCCAAGAAAAGACCTCATTTTTCCCTATGTCAAAGTGCATATAAACTCTTGATTTGGTTGATGAGGAGACGCATAGAAGTATTTATAAACTAAGTAGCAAGGGCAATTCTTAATTTTTCTGTTTTCTCAATCATATTTTTATACTGAAGAGTGACGGATGAACTAACGCACGCAGAAGACTAACAACAGATTCTACATTATTACAATAGGGAAGACTCAAATGAGAAATGATGTCAGGTTATGAAATCCTGAAATATTGGGGGAGGTAGCAACACAGATTTTCTTGGAAGATTCAAATTACAATTCCCTTTCAGGGTGGATTTGTTTTTGGCCACCTCTAAGAAAGCTTGAATTGCTGCATATCGAAAGCAAGCATGAAAGGGTTTTCCTCGTCAAGAAATCTAGAAAAAACCAGAGTAGTGCATTCAGTGTTTCAGCGTTGTGTTAAAATTGAAATATGCAGAAGCCACAGTTAATTACTTAATGCATTAATGAAAGAAGTTAGTGAATAACTAATACACAAAAAAGGTTTCAAAATAGTTTGGATTAAGTCATCTTATAGGCTAACTTCCATTTTTAAATCTTATAGGCTTGTTTAAATTTGAGTATAAAGCTTATTTTTTTCTATGAGTATAAAATCCAATTTATTAATTTGGCTCAAGGTCAATCTGTTAATTGGGTTTAAAGCCTCCAATGCTAATTGGGTTAAATGGGTCAGTTGCATCTCGAGTTGACAAGTCCACATTAAAAAACGAAAATAAATACATAAAAAAGTAAAACATAATAATAAAATACAAAAAATAAAAATGCTAATAAAAACATAATAAAAAAACAAAAAAGAGAGAAATATGGCTGTTGTCATACCTAATAAGAAATGAAAATGAATGAAAGGTTTAAAATTGCATCCCTTCTTATAAGATATCAATTCATAAAATTTTTCAAGAAAATGGGAATTAATGCTAAATCAAAAAAAAAAGTTCTCAATATTTAAACAATAATTATAAAAGAAAGTTAAAATAATTAAATATGAAACTAAGAATGATTTGTCAAAAGTTAAAATAGAGTAATACATGATTTACCAGTACTGTTCTTTAAACAAGTGTTATAGCAGTGCTCATACTTTCATTATACATAATTGTACTAACGAATTTTTAAAATTATTTCATAAATCGGATATTATTTTTTAAATAAACTTAAATCAAGTTTAAAATATCATTAGAAAAAATAAATTCAAATAAGTGATTAATTACACTTAAATAAAAATAATTAATAGTGACTCCTCACCTAAAACAATCGGTCCCTAGACTCATACAATACAATTTCTATCTATCACAATAAAATCAACACAAAGTAAAAATTGGTCAGCCACTATTCAATTAAATAATTCTGAAATTGCCTAATTGAGTTGCGCTTAAACCCACTTGAAAGTGGGAAGCCCAATCTCAAGTCTTGCAACAATTTCATCTTCAAACACAAATGATGGAATTCTGGCATAACTCATACAAATAAAAGAAAAAATCAATTAACGTGGGGGGAATCTTCTAGATGGTCAAAAATGGGTCATTTATTTCTTCCCATTGCAGGTTCAGTACATTCTTCAAATTAAGAGTCTCCATTTGTCATGCATCCCAATGTTAATGGTATTCTTTATTTTTCATAAAATTTAAACTTATCACTCTATTTAAAGTAATAGATTAAATTAACCACTCATCGTTCAATAAGTGTAATTTTATCATATGCTACTACATAATACTTTTTAATGTGATTCAAATATGATAAAAAATTAAAATATTTTTTAGAGTATTCTTTTATTTCCTCTCGAAATATTTTTTTAAATGGTTAACCTTTGATTTTTTTAACTAAATTAAAATGTAAAAAAGATACAATTATACTCTTTTAAAAACAAATGAAAATTTTGATTTTTCTCTCCTGGTTTGCATTTTTTCTATTTGCTTTCCTTCTACTTAACACAAGCATGGAATTGCCTGTTTGTGGAAATTCGGCTCTATGTTTAAAGAAATTCTATTTTTACATTCATCATCAAAGCATATGAACATGCTACAAGTACAACATAGCTGTTCAGAAAGGACAGTACCTTTAGGAAACAGGAAAGTAAAAACAAACAGGGAGAAAACTGCTAAAACAACCCAAGTCATGAGAACAAAAGACACTTATTATACAAAAATGGATTCAACAAATCTCCAGAGAGCATCAGCTGTCTTCACAGAGTTCTTCAATCATATCTCTTCAATCTCCTCAGAATTTTGTAGCCTAGTCTTTGAACCATCCTAACAAGCCATTCTGGTTTTCCAATTGTCAATATGATATATCCTGTAGATAAGCCAAGCACCAATCCACATCCATAACCCATCATTACAAATTTCCAATCCAATGGACAAGAATAAATTCCTTATGAAAAGCAGATTCCGGTGGTTCTTGTTCCTCACCCTTGCCACAACTCTTTGACACTGGAAATCCGAACAATCCCAAGTTGCCATCATAGGAATCATTCAGAAAGGTATTTAATTGATTTCCCTGAGGTATGAGTCCAACAAGCTGGTTCTGTGACAGGTTTAATACTTCAAGAAATTTCAAACCAATCAACTGCATAGGAATCTCCCCAACAAGCTTGTTGGTAGAGAGATCCAGTGACTCAAGTGCTGTTAGATTTCCCAGTGAGGAAGGAATATGACCTGTTAGGCTGTTATGGGAAAAATTGAGCAATTGCAAAGAAATGAGGTTTCCAACTATTTCTGGAATTCCTCCATGGAATTTGTTGCTTGACATATCAATGGTTGCAAAAAGAGTTAGAACTCTCTCAGGTTCAATGTCCAAACCTTTCATTGTGACAAGCACAGAAAAATGATAATAACGATTCAAATCTTGTAAAAACTTTGATTAAGCTCAATTAATTAGGAAAAGAATGAAGGACAGAGGAGCTGGCAGAAGAAATTTGGGATAGAGAAAATTGGAGATCAAAACTCTATAGTCATCTTTTTTCTCAGGTGTGTACATATGAGTAATAACAAACCAAGCCGAAAAACTCAGACATTGAGGAAATGAAACTTAAAAGAGAAAAGAGCTAAGCACAGGAATCCAGACATGGATTTCTGTGCACTACAACGGCCTTCAACAGCTAAGAGAAAAGTAAAGCAAAGAAATAAAACGTGGCTTTTCAGCCCTACTTTCAGTCAAATAAAACGGCACTAACAAGGGGCATGTCTAACTGTTAATTAATTTCGTTGAAAATTCGTTAAAAATTTCATCTTCAGAACATATGACTAACTGTTAATTATTTTCAATAGATTTTCAACGAAATTTTTCGTTGAAAATTTTTGTTGAAACCTTAAAAATTTCTATGTTATCTTTATCTTTTCCAACGAAAAATTTCATTGAAAATTTCCAATGAAATTTTTCGTTGGAACCCTATACTTTTCCTATGTAATCTTTAACTTTTGTAACAAAATTTTCAAAGGAATTTTTCGTTGGAAAGTAACTTTTGAAAGCATCAAAACTTTTATGACTTTTTAAACTTTTTAACGGAATTTTCCGTTGAAAAATTTCGTTAGAAATAATCATAATTTTTCCAGTTATAAAAATTTAAAAATTTTTATAATAATTTTTTTAATTATTTTTTAAAAATTAGATATTACTAAAACCAAATACATAGTTATTGAAGTTAAATTTTTTTAAAGTTTAAATATGTTTTCCTTTGAGTAATTTGTATAATTTTTTTAACTTTAATGAATCATACAATATTGATTAATAATACCAAATTAGGGTAATGTTATATTATTCCAAAATTTAAAAAAATAACTATGTAAAATTTTAAATTTTATAAAAAACCATGATAAGTTATAAANGTTGAAAAAGTTAAAGAGTAAATGATGCATTGAAAAAAGTAACTTTTTAACGAAATTTTTCGTTGGAAAGTAACTTTTGAAAGCATCAAAACTTTTATGACTTTTTAAACTTTCTAACGGAATTTTCCGTTGAAAAATTTCGTTAGAAATAATCATAATTTTTCCAGTTATAAAATTTAAAATTTTTATAAATTTTTTTAATTATTTAAAAATTAGATATTACTAAAAGCAAATACATAATTATTGAAGTAAAATTTTTTAAAAGTTTAAATATGTTTTCCTTTGAGTAATTTGTATAATTTTTTTAACTTTAATGAATCATACAATATTGAAATATAATACCAAATTAGGGTAATGTTATATTATTCCAAAATTTAAAAAAATAACTATGTAAAATTTTATATTTTATAAAAAAACCATGATAAGATATAAAAATCATATAAAAAATTATATATTACATTATTTACGTTTTAATTGTAATTAGCTAATATATGTAAATTAAGATTGAAGTTTTATAATAAAATTATTAATATTTGTGCTTAAAAAATATCATTTTATTATATGAGATATATTAAATAAAGGTCTACATATATATATATATAATTTATGTAAGATTATAGTAAATTTCATTTAGATGATTATAATTATTAATGTAATAGGATAAAAATCATACATTTTATAAAAATCATATTGATAATTAATTATACAAATTTGGTTAATACATATCAATGTATAACCTATAAGTTGTGATCATTATATATGTATATAAAAAATTTAGTCATATCTGACTATTACTTATATTGAGTAATATTAAAAAAAAAACTTTTTGAACGAAAATAAAATAAATCTAAAAGTACTATTATTGTCAAGACTTGAACCTTTACCCACATGTTAAAAGAGTTAAAAGATAACCATTTCTTCCACTAGCCCATACTTAAAACTTATCTCCCAAATTTAATTGGGTATTAAACCAAAATGAATATTAGTTGCCTTTGGCCCAATACGTCGCCTTTCTGCCAAAATTAGGTCCCCTTAACCCTACGTCAAAACCATGTAGTTTTAATCCATAAAACCCTAGCTATAAAGTTGCAAATTTCTCCCCAAACCTGACTTTTGAATTGCCATTTTCTCTCTTTACCCGCGGCGCTCTCCCCTCTCTCTAAAACCTTTGCTCAACTTCCACGGCGTTCCCGGTGCTGTCCCGTTGCCGATGGCCTGACTCCGGTTCCGACGTTGTCCTATTTTAACAGCAATCGGTCTCTCTCCGTCACCTTTGGCCCCGTCGTCCTGTTGCCATATTCTCTAGTTTGAACCTTTGCCGTCATGACTTAAACACTCTTTGAATGAATCTGTCCCCGTCGCCTTAGTCCCCCTGGTGCTGCCTTACTCATCGTCCGATCCCTTCCACAAATCGAGCCCTAGGGGTTAATTTTGTATACCTTGTTTATTTGATTTTTATCAATATTTGTTTATCAATTGTTGCACCCTAGGTATTTTTAATGATGTTATTGTGTTTTAATTATTTGATTTAGGGTTACAAGCCTAAACGTTTCATTGCTTTAATTTCAGTCAAAGGCTAAGGTCGACTCTGGAAGCATAAAAACAGTGTTCAGTCTGCTTCAAAACAAGATTGGGTTTTGGTATAATTTTGCAGGTGACTAAGATGTATAGATAAGCAATTAAATGTTGGTATTTGAGAACTGACCACCCCTGTTTTAATTATTTGATTTGCTATTACAAGCCTAAACGTTTGACATATTTAAATGTTGGTATTTGACATATTATTTGATTTGCATTAAATTTAGTTAAAATTTTTATCAATAGTTTATAAACATAAATAAATATGATGTTTATTATATTTTAATGCAATTTGGATCATCTAGCCGACTAGCCTAATATCTTATTAGCCGATTGGGATCAAAAGCAATTAACATATTTTACCTCAAGCCCAAATAAAATTAAGGCCCTAATTATAATTTCCACTTTAAGTCTTATAATATAACGCTTGAATTTATAGCCCAATTTTAAATTTCAAAATAAAATTGTCATAACCATATGAAATAATTTAAAATTTTGATATTTTAAAAAATTGTAATAAATTGGAAATTGCATGGGTTAATGATATTTAAAAGAAAGGGTAAACATCATGTATATATAATTTCAATTCAAACTTAATGTACAGTCACCAATTTTAAGATGCAGGTGTGAATCTCTAATTAAAGCAATTTAATGTGCAAATAAATATAAACCATCTACCTAGGTTTTTTGATAATTCATGTATGCAATAATTTATACTATAAGGGCTACTTTGCATCTTACAATGTAATTTTGAATATATTTATATAAAATACATATTGAAATGTAGGGTTTAACAAATTGTTTTGTTACCATCAATACAAATTAGTCTTGATAATGATATTCTATGACACTTAGGATTACAGAATGTTGAGAAATCGCTCTTGGATGTACCGTCGATTACAGAATGCATTCATTACAGCTGAATTTGTAAATGGAGTTACTGAATTTATTAATTTTGCATGTTTGAAGACTACATTTATGTGGAATAATAAAATTAGATGTCCTTGCACACGATGTAGTAACAACAAGTTCTTAGATAAAGATAAAGTCATAGAACAAATACTAAATCGGGGTTTTACTAGGGCTTACACAATTTGGAGTTTACATGGGGAAGATGATGTTGGACAATCATCGAGAAGTAGATCTAGAGTTGAACCATCCCTTAGATTTGAGGAAGATGCTGCTTTTCGAGAACCTACATATGAAGATGAAATAGAAAATCCATATACTAGAATGGTTAGGGATGCTATGCATACCGAAGTTGCTTTCAACCATGGTTCTGAAAATGAGTCGAGCTTTGTGGAAGAAGATCCCAATCCAAATGCATCTACCTTTTACTCTTTGTTAAGCAATGTAGAGGAACCTTTGTGGGTAGGTTGCACAAACCACACAACGCTTTCAACTGTGTCGCAACTTTTAAATGTTAAGGTGGAGTACAATTTGAGTGAATCGTGTTTTGATCGACTATTGGAGATAATAAAGAATATGTTGCCATCTGATGAGAAGTTACCTATCGACTTTTATAGGATGAAGAAGAAGGTAGCAAAGCTTGGTTTGGGATATGTAAAAATTGATGCTTGCAAGAATAATTGTATGTTATTTTATGAGCGATTTGCTACGTTTGAGCATTGTCAAGTATGTGGACATCCTCGGTATAAACAGAGGAATTCAAGTGTGAGAAGGCAGAAGAAAATTCCTTACAAGATTTTGCGTTACTTGCCACTTATACCGAGGCTTCAAAGGCTTTATATGTCATGTAAAACTGCTGAACATATGACATGGCATGCGCAACACCAAAGTGATGATGGACTGCTTAGACACCCTATTGATGGTGAGGCTTGGCAACACTTCAACCGAACACATGAATTCTTTGCAATGGAACCTCGAAATGTAAGACTCGGGTTATGTGCTGACGGTTTCAACCCTTTTGGATCGATTGCCAACCCTTATTTTCTTTGGCCAGTAATGCTTTGTGTGTATAATTTACCCCCATAGATGTGTATGAAACAACAATATATATTTCTTAACATGGTTATTCCGGGTAAGAAAAGTCCAAGTCAAAATATAGATGTGTTCTTGAGGCCTTTGATAGATGAGTTGACTTTATTGTGGAGAGAAGGTGTTATGACCTATGATGCATATAGGAAACAAAATTTTCAGTTGAGGGCAGCATTATTGTAGACAATTAATGATTTTTCTGCTTATGGTATGTTGTCAGGGTGGAGTACACATGGACGATTATCATGTCCATATTGCATGGGACATTCTAAATCTTTCATATTGGAACATGGTAGGAAACCTTGTTTCTTTGATTGTCGTCGGTAATTTTTGCCAGCCAATCATCCTTTTAGGAGCCAGAGAGACAAATTTATTAAAAAAAGAGTTGAACATGACTTACCATTTCCTCGATTATCAGGCGAAGAAATATTGACACGTTTGAATTCGCTTCCTCATCTCCCATTCGAAACAAAATGTGATGAGCGAAAGAGTTCAGGTTATGGTGTTTTTCATAATTGGGTGAAGAAGAGTATATTTTGGGCTCTACCTTATTGGCATACGCTTCTTATTCATCACAATTTAGATGTTATGCATATTGAACGTAATTTTTTTTAGAATATACTCAACACAGTGATGGATGTTAAAGGAAGGACAAAGGACAACATAAAGGCACGACAAGATTTGAAGGTGTATTGCAAGCGGCCAGAATTGAAATTGGTGGAAAATCATGAAAAACTGTACAAGCCTAAGGCTGCGTACACATTAAATAAGGAGGAAATAAGAAATGTCTGTTCTTGGGTTAAACAATTGAGATTACCAGATGGTTTTGCGTCGAACATTTCTCGGTGTGTTAATGAGATTGATGGCAAATTTTATAGGATGAAAAGTCATGATTGTCATGTTTTTATGCAACTATTGCTCCCAATTGTATTCCGTGATATGCTGCCTCAAACAATTTGGGATGCAATTACTGAGATATCTCAATTTTTTAGGGATTTGTGCGCAACTGAAATACCTATGATCATATGGAAACATTACAAGGAAAAATATGTGAAACTTTATGCAAACTAGAGAAGATATTTCCTTTGGGTTTCTTTGACTCTATGGAACATTTGCCGATTCATTTACCTTACGGGGCCAAGGTTGGTGGACCCGTCCAGTATCGATGGATGTATCCATTTGAGAGGTAAAATAATTGCTATTTGTTTTCATATATTTCTTTTGAAGAGTTTAAAGTACATCATAAGATTGATGAATATTGTGTTTATTAGGTTTTTGCAACAGTTGAAGAAGAAAGTAAAAAATCGTGCCTCTATTGAAAGATCTATATGTGAGGCTTATGTTATCGAGGAAGTTTCCTCGTTCTGCTCATGGTATTTTGAACCTGCTATGCGAACAAGAGTAAATAGAGTGCCACGTAATGATGATGGGGGAGAGGTGGACTCTATGGATCGTCTTTCAATTTTCACTCACCCGAGGTGAGCTTTTGGCCCATCAGATAAATCTCGATTTTTAGATGAGGATGAGTTTTATGCTGCTGAGTTATATGTTTTAATGAATTGTGAAGAGATGCTCTCATATATAAAGTAAGTACCATTACATTTTTAACTTGATAATACCCTATAATAAGATTGAAGTTAATCACGTAGTCATGGATATTATGATAGGATATTTGATGAAATTGTGAAGGGAGATGTTGTGGGAATTTCGAAAGACGAATTGGAGAAAGTACGTGATGCGAGATTCGTTAAATGGTTTAAAAATTATGTAAGTTTCCTTAACATACAAGTGAACTTTTAATTAATCATTGACGAATAAATTATGTAATTTATTATTTTATTCTCTTGTATCTCATGTTCGTAGGTTGCAAAGCATAATGAGGAAATAGACCAACGTATAATTGAAATCTCTTATGGTCTCGGACGTATGATAAGGTGTTATAGTGGATATTTTGTAAATGGTTTCAAGTTTCACACCTTAGATTACAGCCAAAATCGTAAGACAATGAATTGTGGGGTTTGCATAAAAAGGAGTTTTTACAATGATCATGAGCGTGACTTTTATGGCATCTTAGTAGATATAATCGAGTTGGAGTATTTTGGTATAGGAAACAGAGTTGTTCTTTTCAAGTGTCATTGGTTTGATACTGAAAAAGGAATAACGGTAGATCGATTGCATGGTCTTGTTGATGTGAATTACAACTCAATACTGGCTAGTAATGAACCATTTGTTTTAGCTGCCCAAACTCACCAAATTTATTATAGTAGTTATCCATCAAGAAGAAGAGATCAACGTGATTGGTGGGCAGTATTTAAGACAAAAGCTAGGAGTATATTTCAAATTCCTATTAGTGGTGATAGAGAAAATGAAAGTGATTTGAATGAAGGAGTATACCAAGAAGATGTGTCCAATTCAATTACTAGTACTCAATCAGAAGAAGTTGATTTAACAGAGTTAGCGAGTGGTGATTATGAAGAGGTTAATCTATCGATTGAGGATGAAGAAGATCATATCGATAAAGATGAAGATGAAGAAGATGACATGGAAGGAGAAGATAATGAAGATGATGATAAAGATGAAGATGAAGATGAAGATCATGTGGAGCACAATGATGGTGAAACTTATAATGATGATAGTGATAATAATGTAGAAAATGAGTTTGATTATTCAGGAAGTGAATGATGACGGTAGGCACGTAAGATATTGGTTTCATATTTTCTTTTGACGGTAGTGTTTGACTTTAATTTTATAATATTACAGTATTTTGACATGATGTAAAATTATAACGTTTGCGTTAAAATCAATATATAAATGTTGAAATTAGTTAATATATAATTGCTGCTTTGCTTCTAATAATTAAGAATTAACGGGTGTCATTGTTGTGAATTGATGTTTTTTATTCTGTTATAATAATAATCATATTAATAATAATTGCTAATGGGATTTTAACAATACAATATTGTAGGAACGATGGTTAAAGGGAAGCAATCAAAACTGAGACCTAAGTCTTCATATGCATCGGCAACTATGGTTGTGCCTACAAGTTCCCAAGCATCTGATGATATATCCATTCCACAACAGGTGCAGCAAGAGAATAATGATGCGCCATTTGAGACACAGTCTTTATACGATGCATTTGCAGAGCAAGTAGAAAATGAGACATCTACACATGATATTACAAGATCCCCATCTATTGATTTAGGTGGAAATGCAAATGAGACATCGTCAAGATCAAGAAGTAGGGGACCCAGTGTAGGATTACAGACTCTTGTAGATCCATCGGACAGATTGCGTATAACTCCTATTGGGGATAGGTATGTTATCTTGTTAAACTTGTTATATTTTTTAAAGAAATTTTTAATTTTTTTAATTTTAATATATACAATTATTTGAAATATTTTATAAGCACTTTTTTCGAGAGAGGGGTCACATCTACAATAACAAGGATCATCAAAAATCACTTTAATGGTCTATGGTCGACATGGAGGAAAGTCCCTAATGATATAAAAGACTTAATGTTTCGAAAATTTCAGGTACTATGTTTGTTATTTATTTATTATGCGTTTTTTTTCCATTAATTTGTATAACTTTGTTAAATTATTGTATTACATTATGTTGTAGGAAAAATGTGTTTGGTCTGCACATCAAGATGTTTTAGTTCAACGCATATGGGAAAAAATTTGTTTCGATCGATTAAGAGACATGCTTTCAGAAGAAAGGCATAAAGCAATGATTGAAGCCAAAACTAACAACATTATAGAATGCAAAGGCATGTCGAGGGAATGGATCACAAATGAAATATGGGATACCCTGATCGATACAGTATGGGGTACAGAAGAGTGGCAAAATAAATTACGAAAAGTAAGGCAAAATCGTTTAACGCCAAAAGAAGGAATCATTCCAAAGCACACTGGCGGTTCAGTTCCATTTGTGGTTCATGCAAAAAGGATGGTATGAATTAATGTTACTCATAATTAATATGTATGTTTTCCCATCAATTTCATTTAAATTGTAAGTTTAGTAGTTGGATTTCGGTTTTGCTTTACATGTTATATATATCAGGATATATATATATCGATTATGAATGACTAAATATAATTGTTAATAAATTCAGGCAATTGAACTGAAACGAGATGTTACCTTCTTGGAAGTGTTCAACCATACTCATAAGCGCTCAAGGGGTCATGGTGATTTTATTGATAACAAGTCCAAGTCTACGAGTGTAAGTAAAAATTCATTAATTTTTACTGTTTCTTCTAAGTTGATGTTCTACTTCAATATTAATCATTAATTATGGTTTTTATGTAGGAAATGTATAATTCTGTATTATCGCAAAAGTATGGTGATGATTCATCTTCTCAGCCAAAATTCGATCCGCATGCTTAGACTGAAGCAATTGGAGGGAAGGAGACTACAGCACTCAAGTGTATGGGTTTGGCACTCGTGTCCCTGCTACAGCTTTACTTACTGGAACACAATCTAATGCAGCAACATCTGAGTCTGCGTGTGGCCCTATCAACTCAAACTTTAACAGTCCTACAAATGCATTAGAAGAAAAAGTGAAAAATCTTGCACAAAACTTGAATAAGATACGTGAGGAAAAACGTGAAGAAATGAGAAATGTGATGGCGGAAGGCATGAGTGAATTTATGGCACATATGGAAACCATGTTCATGAGTAGTGCGCGTTTAACCCTTGGCGATGCAGGACCTTCGAGACTTGACAAGTAAGAGAAAAAAAATTCCTTCACATGATGTATAATTTTCAGTGTAAACACTTGGATACTTTTTAATTTAGTTATGTTTAATATTCATATGTATCAAACTATTTTATATATTGTATGTTAAGGATAATTTCTAATTAGATGTTAGGACTTGAATCTCAATTTTGTAATGTGTATTTCTTTTATATATTTTACAGTTCGAATGCGGAATTAAATTTAGTATCGTAATGAAAATTGATAATTTTTTTTGAAAATTTATTATAAAAATAATAGGTCAAAATATTTCCAATAGAAAATTTCGTTGGAAATGCTAAATGTTTTTCTGTTGGAAATAAGATTTCCAATTGAATTTCCTTTGGAAATAATTTTTCCAACGGAAAAAATTTCGACTGATTTTTCCGTTGGAAATGGGATTTCCAACAGGAATTATTCCTACTGTTTTTTCCGTTGGAAATAGGCTTTCCAACAGAAATTTCATTAGAAATTTTCAACGGAATTATTTTCCAACGGATTTATAAAAAAAAAGGTAAAATTTTAAATTTTCAACAGATTTCCAACGGAAAGTATTACCCACAAGGCTTGTACCGACAGAATTTTTAACGAAATTTTTCGTTGGAAATCCATTGGAAATAAACATTTCCAACAAAAAAAAGCCTATTTCCAATGGAAAATTCCGTTGGAAATAGCCAAATTTTTTGTAGTGTATAGTTAAGAAGGTTGATATTAAAAAGAGGAAAGACACTTGGTTATTGGATAGTGGCTATTCAAACCATATAACCGGTTGCAAAGAAAACTCCATCAGTCTAAATGAGAGTTTTAGAAATCAAATGGAGATTGGAAATGGTGACATGTTGCTAATTTTTGGAACTAGTATAGTGGGGGTACAACACCAAATGGGACTAAATCAATGGCAAATGTGTATTTGGCTCCTGATGTAAGCCGAAACTTACTCAATGTAGGTCAACTGGTGGATGAGGGCTTTGAGTTAACCTTTAAAGACAAAGTTTGCATAGTCAAGGCCTCAGCTGGTGTAGAACTTTTCATAGTGGGAATGAAAAACAAATGCTTTCCATTAAATTAGATGGATATCAAACATACTGCTTACAGCTGTATTTTAGCTGATACTGAGATGTGGCATAAAAGGTTTGGCCATGTGAACTATGGTTCACTCAAGTTGATGGCTTTTTACAACTTAGTAGAAGGCTCCAGTGGTATTTTTGTGGATAACTTTAAGGCAAAGATGCAAACAAATTTTGAAATGAGTGATTTGAGGAAAATGCCATATTTTCTTGGTATGGAAATAAATCAAGGTTCTGAGTTATACTCCTGCATCAGAAAAATTATGCCTCTAATTTGTTAAAAAGCTTTAAGATGGAGAGTTGCAAGGCAGTAGCAACTCTTTTGGTTTTTGGTACTAAACTGAGCAAAGATGATGGTGGAGCTAAAGTTGATGAAACTCGCAACAGAAGATTGATAGGAAGCTTATTATACTTATCCTCCACAAGGCCAGATATCATGTATGCTACTAGCTTACTTTCAAGGTTCATGCACAAGCCATCTGAGAGCCATTTGTGTGTTGCTAAAAGAGTTCTCAGGTATGTCAAAGGAACTCTAAGTTTTGGCTTGAAATTCTGTAAGAATGAAAATCAGAAGCTTCAAGGCTTTAGTGACAGTGATTGGGGTGGAAGCTTGGAGGAATCAAAAAGCACTTCTAGGTACTGTTTCTCATTTGGCATTGCAGTGTTTGCTTGGAATTCTAAGAAACAAAGTATAGTGGCATAGTCCTTTGCAAAAGCAAAGTACACTACAAAAAATTTGGCTATTTCCAACGAAATTCTCCATTGAAAATAGGCCTTTTTCCGTTGAAAATGTTTATTTCCAACGGAAAATTCTGTTGGAAATTCTGTCGGTACAAGGCCTGTGGGTAATACTTTTCGTTGGAAATCCATGAGAAATCCGTTGAAAATTTGAAAATTTACCTTTTTTTTTTAAAATCCGTTGGACATTTCCAATGGAAAAAACAGTAGGAACAATTCCTGTTGGAAATAGAATTTCCAACGAAATTTTAGTTGGAAATCCCATTTCCAACGGAAAAATCAATAGGAATTTTTTTCGTTGGAAAAATTATTTCCAACAGAAAAACATTTAGCATTTCCAACGGAATTTTTTGTTGGAAATATTTTGACCTATTATTTTTATAATAAATTTTCAGAAAAAATTACCAGTTTTCATTCCGATACTAAATTTAATTTCGCAATCGAACTGTAAAATATATAAAAGAAATACACATTACAAAATTGAGATTCAAGTCCTAACATCTAATTAGAAATTATCCTTAACACACAATATATAAAATAGTTTGATACATATGAATATTAAATATAACTAAATTAAAAAGTATCCAAGTGTTTGCACTGAAAATTATACATCATGTAAGGGAATTTTTTTTTCTTACTTGTCAAGTCGTGAAGGTCCCGCATCACCAAGGGTTGAATGCTCATTACTCATGAACATGGTTTCCATACGTGCCATAAATTCACTCATGCCTTCCGCCATCACATTTCTCATTTCTTCACGTATTTCCCCACGCATTTCCTCATGTATCTTATTCAAGTTTCGTGCAAGATTTTCCACTTTTTCTTGCAATGCATTTGCGAGACTGTTAAAGTTTGAGTTGATAGGGTCACACACAGACTCATATGTTGTTAAAGTTTGAGTTGATAGGGCCACAATCAAAGAAACAAGGTTTCCTACCATGTTCCAATATGAAAGATTTAGAATGTTCCATGAAATATGGACATGATAATCGTCCATGTGTACTCCATCCTGACAACATACCATAAGCAGGAAAATCATTAATTGTCCACAATAATGCTGCCCTCAACTGAAAATTTTGTTTCCTATATGCATCATAGGTCATAACACCTTCTCTCCACAATAAAGTCAACTCATCTATCAAAGGCCTCAAGAACACATCTATATTTTGACTTAGACTTTTCTTACCTAGAATAACCATGTTAAGAAATATATATTGTTGTTTCATACACACCTATGGGGGTAAATTATACACACAAAGCATTACTGGCCAAACAGAATAAGAAATGGCAGTCGATCCAAAAGGGTTGAAATTGTCAGCACATAACTCGAATCTTACATTTCGAGGTTCCATTGCAAAGAATTCATGTGTGCGGTTGAAGTGTTGCCAAGCCTCACCATCAACAGGGTGTCTAAGGAGTCCATCATCACTTGGGTGTTACGCATGCCACGTCATATGTTTATCAGTTTTACATGACATATAAAACCTTTGAAGCCTCGGTATAAGTGGCAAGTAACGCAAAATCTTGTAAGGAATTTTCTTCTGCCTTCTCACACTTGAATTCCTCTGTTTATACTGAGGATGTCCACATACCTGACAATGCTCAAACGTAGCAAATCGCTCATAAAATAACCTGTAATTTTTCTTGCAAGCATCAATTTTTATATATCCCAAACCAAGCTTTGCTACCTTCTTCTTCATGCTATAAAGTCATAGGTAACTTCTCATCAGATGGCAACATATTCTTTATTATCTCCAATAGTCAATCAAAACATGATTCACTCAAATTATACTCCGCCTTAACATTTAAAAGTTACGACACAACTGAAAGTGTTGTGTGCTTTGTGCAACCTACCCACAAAGGTTACTTTGCATTGCTTAACAAAGAGTAAAAGGTAGATGCATTTGGATTGGGATATTCTTCCACAAAGCTCGACTCATTTTCAGAACCATGGTTGAAAGCAACTTTGGTACGCATAGCATCCCTAACCATTCTAGTATATGGATTTTATATTTCATCTTCATATGTAGGTTCTCGAAAAGCAGCATCTTCCTCAAATCTAAGGGATGGTTCAACTCTAGATCTACTTCTCGATGATTGTCCAACATCATCTTCCCCATGTAAACTTCAAATTGTGTAAGCCCTAGTAAAACCCCGATTTAGTATGTGTTCTGTGACTTTATCTTTATCTAAGAACTTGTTGTTACTACATCGTGTGCAAGGACATCAAATTTTACTCTTCCACATAAATGTAGTCTTCAAATATGCAAAATTAATAAATTCAGTAACTCCATTTATAAATTCAGCTGTAATGAATCCATTCTATAATCGACGGTACATCCAAGAGCGATCTCTCGACATTTTGTAATCTTAAGTGTCATAGAATATCATTATCAAGACTAATTTGTATTGATGGTAACAAAACAATTTGTTAAACCCTACATTTCAATATGTATTTTATATAAATATATTCAAAATTATATTGTAAGATGCAAAGTAGCCCTTATAGTATAAATTATTGCATACATGAATTATCAAAAAACCTAGGCAGATGGTTTATATTTATTTGCACATTAAATTGCTTTAATTAGAGATTCACACCTGTATCCTAAAATTGGTGACTGTACATTAAGTTGAATTGAAATTATATATACATGATGTCTACCCTTTCTTTTAAATATCATTAACAGATGTAGTTTCCAATTTATTACAATTTTTAAAAAATGTCAAATTTTTCTATTATTTGATACGGTTATGACAATTTTATTTTGAAATTTAAATTTGGGCTATAAATTCAAGCGTTATATTATAAGACTTAAAGTAAAAATTGTAATTAAGGCCTTAATTTTATTTGGGCTTAACATAAAATATGTTAATTGCTTTTTATCCCAATCGGCTAATAAGATATTAGGCTAATTGGCTAGATGATTCAAATTGCATTAAAATATAATAAACATCATATTTATTTATGTTTATAAATTATTGATAAAAATTTTAACTAAATTTAATGCAAATCAAATAATATGTCAAATACCAACATTTAAATATGTCAAACGTTTAGGCTTGTAATAGCAAATCAAATAATTAAAACAGGGATGGTTAGTTCTCAAATACCAACATTTAATTGCTTATCTATGCATCTTAGTCACCTGCAAAATTAGACCAAAACCCAATCTCGTTTTGAAGTAGACCGAACACTGCTTTTATGCTTCCAGAGCCGACCTTAACCTTTGACTAAAATTAAGGCAATGAAATGTTTAGGCTTCTAACCCTAAATCAAATAATTAAAACACAATAACATCATTAAAAATACCTAGGTCGCATCAATTGATAAACAAATATTGATGAAAATCAATTAAACAAGGTATACAAAATTAACCCCTAGGGCTAGACTTGTGGAAGGGATGGGACGGCGAGTAAGGCAGCACTAGGGGGACTAAAGCGACAAGGACAGATTCATTCAAAGAGTGTTTGGGTCATGACGGCAAAGGTTCAAACCGAAGAATATGGCAGCAAGACGATGGGGCCAAAGGTGACTGAGAGAGACCGATTGCTGTTAAAATAGGACAACGCCGTAACTGGAGTCAGGCCATCGGCAAAGGGACAGCATCGGGAACACCGTGGAAGTCGGGCAAAGGTTTTAGAGAAAGGGGAGAACGCCACAGGTAGAGAGAGAAAATGGCAATTCAAAAGTCGAGTTTGGGGAGAAATTTGTGACTTTATAGCTAGGGTTTTATGGATCAAAACTACGTCGTTTTGACGTAGGGTTAAAGGGATCGAATTTTGGCAGAACGGCGACGTATTGGGCCAAAGGCAACTAATATTCATTTTGGTTTAATACCCAATTAAGTTTGGGAGATAAGTTTTAAGTATGGGCTGGTGGAAGAAATGGTTATTTTTTAACTCTTTTAACATGTGGGCAAAGGTTCAAGTCTTGACAATAATAGTACTTTTAGATTTATTTTATTTTCGTTCAAAAAGTTTTTTTTTTAATATTACTCAATATATGTAATAGTCATATATGACTAAATTTTTTATATACATATATAATGATCACAACTTATAGGTTATACATTGATATGTATTAACCAAATTTGTATAATTAATTATCAATATGATTTTTATAAAATGTATGATTTTAATCCCATTACGTTAATAATTATAATCATCTAAATGAAATTTACTATAATCTTACATAAATTATATAGTAATAAATATATATATATATATGTAGACCCTCATTTAATATATCTCATATAATAAAATGAAATTTTTTAAGCACAAATATTAATAAGTTTATTATAAAACTTCAATCTTAATTTCCATATATTAGCTAATTACAATTAAAACGTAAATAATGTAATATATATTTTTTTATATGATTTTTTTATCTTATCATGGTTTTTAATAAAATATAAAATTTTACATAGTTATTTTTTAAAATTTTGGAATAATATAACATTACCCTAATTTGGTATTATATTTCAATATTGTATGATTCATTAAAGTTAAAAAAAATTATACAAAATTACTCAACGGAAAACATATTTAAACTTTAAAAAAATTAAAATTTTACTTCAATAACTATGTATTTGGTTTTAGTAATATCTAATTTTCTAAAAATAATTAAAAAAATTTATAAAAATTTTAAATTTTATAATTGGAAAAATTATGATTATTTCCAATGAAATTTTCTAACGGAAAATTCCGTTGGAAAGTTTAAAAAGTCATAAAAGTTTTGATGCATTCAAAAGTTACTTTCCAACAGAAAATTCCGTTGGAAAAGTTAAAGATTACATAGGAAATGTTTAGGGTTCCAACGGAAATTTCCAACGAAAAATTTCATTGGAAATCCATTAGAAATAATTAACAGTTAGACATGTGTTCTAAAGATGAAATTTTCAACGGAAAATTTCGTTGGAAACTATCAAGATTACACCCATTTTTTTAAAAAAGTTTAAGGTTCCAACGGAATTTTTCGTTGAAAATTTCCAATGAAAATTTCTATTGGAAATCCATTGGAAATATTAAACATACCATGTGTGTGTTGTACAAGCCAAAATTCCAACAGAATGTCCAACGGAATTTTCGTTGAAAATTTTTCAACGGAAATTTCCATTAGAAATTCCGTTGGGAATTTAATTTTCCAACGGATTTCCAACAAAAATCCTGTTGGAAAATTTCTAACAGAAATCCGTTGGAAATCTGTTGGAACTAGTAGATAAAAATTTTAATTAAATTCCATTGAAAATCCGTTAGAAATACAATGATTTTTTGTAGTGATAAATAGGACTTCATCCACTTCTGGCTCTTCAACAACAACAGCTTTCTCATCAATATTTTTACCTTACTTTTGCACACTTTCTCCACATGACCTTGCTGGTGACACCTCTTGCACTTAACATTTGGTTGAAACCAGTAAAACTTCTCTGTATGATTCATTTTTTTTTTTTTCAGTATGTTTGATATCCATCCAATTTAATGGAAAGCATTTGTTCTTCATTCCCACTGTGAAAAGTCTTGACTATTCAAAGTTTGTCTTTGAAGGTTAACTCAAAGCCCTCATCTGCTAGTTGACCTACATTGAGTAAGTTTTGGCTTACATCAGGAGCAAAATACACATTTGCCACTGATTTAGTCCCATTTGGTGTTTGTACCCCCACTATACTAGTTCCAAAAATTAGCAACATGTCACCATTTCCAATCTCCATTTGAGTTCTAACACTCTCATTTAGACTGATGAAGTTTTCTTTGCAACCGGTTATATGGTTTGAACAGCCACTATCCAATAACCAGGTGTCTTTCCTCTTTTTAATATCAACCTTCTTGACCATAAATAGGACTTCTTCATCCACTTGAGGCTCTTCAACAACAGCAGCTTTCTCATCAATATTGTTACCTTACTTTTGCACACTTTCTCCACATGCCTTGCTAGTGACACCTCTTGCACTTAACATTTGGTTGAAACTAGTAAAACTTCTCTGCATGATTCTTTTTTTTTTTTTTGCAATGAAAGCAAGGTGGAAATGACTTCTTACTTTTCCCATGTCTCTTCTCATCTAACTTTTTTTCCTTTATCCTTTCTGTCAATTTCATTCTTCTAAGAATTACTACTACCAAGTTTTACACTTTTTGATTACACTACCAAGGCATTCTCAATAAGACCTTTTTGCCTAAAGGCTCTCCTCTGCTCTAAGCCTTTTAGTGCATTTACCAATTCCTTAAAGGTCATCTGACTAATGTCCCTACAGTCATATAATGATGAGATTTTAGACTCATACTTCTTTGGTAATCCTATCAGCATCTTACACTCTAATCTTTCCTCATCCATCTCTTTCCCAAGCAACCTACACAGGTTTACAATCCCTATCATCTTCCTAGAAAATTCCCTAATAGTTTCATTATCATCCATTGACAGCATCTCAAATTGCCAAGACAAATTTAAGGCCTGGATTTTTCTAGTTTTATCGCTACTACGAAATTTCTCTTTTAAATGATCCCAAACATCTTTTGGGTTATCTCAATTCATTATCCTAGAAAATATTTCATCAGAAACTGTCGATTGTAAATAAGAAAGTGCCTTATATCTTTTTTCCTTGTCTTCTTCAAATTGCCTTATCTGAGCTAGAGTTGGGTTGGCATGCCTTTAAATAGCTTCTGCTCCGGTCTCCACCACTTTTCAGAGAGAAAAAGCTTTGAGATAAGACTACATTTTCACTGACCAAAAAACATAATTTTCTTCAATAAAGACTAGAGGAGTAGTAGTGCTAAACCTTGAGGTAACCATGAATCAAAACCTTAAAATAAAGCTGGAAACTAAACATGAGTGGAAAAAACAAAAGGAAAACCGGCCCCTTAAGACACTTTTTGCTATGACATCATGTAAAAACTTTGATTAAGCTCAATTAATAAGCATAAGAATGAAGAATAGAGGAGCTGAAAGAAGAAAATTGGGATAAAGAAAATTGGAGATCAAAACTCTATAAACAAACCAAGCCGAAAAACTCGACATTGGGGAAATGAAACTTAAAAGAGAAAATAGCTAAGCACAGGAATCCAGACAAGGATTCCTGTGCACTACAATGGCCTTCAACGACTAAGAGAAAAGTAAAGCAAAGAAATAAAATGTGGCTTTTCAGCCTTACTTTCAGTCAAATAAAACGACACTAACAAGAGGCGTTTAAGCCATCAAATCTAAAGTCCAAAACGACAGCTTACTAAGTGTTTCATTAAACTATGAATCATAACGACACCGTTTAGAACTTTCTTCTTCCCTTCAACGGTCAGTTGACCTTGGTGCCCTGATACTTCTTTAAATTCACCATTTAAAATCATTGGATTCTCAACAAATCTTCCATTGAAGTCCTTTGAACATTGTACAAAGTCATCAAACCCTTGAAACTTTTAAGATATGTTGTTGGCAGAAGCCCAAAGAACTCATTGTTGGAGAGGTCTAAGATTCGCAGAGCTGAGAAGTGCGATTCATTTTCTGAAGGGTTTATTTGACCATGGAAATAGTTGGAGCGCAAGACAAGAACTTGTAGCTGAGGAAGAGTTCCCAACCAGTAGGGAAAGGTATCATTCATCTTGTTGTTTCCAAGATTTAACACTTCCAAATCATGACAGTTCACCAAGGATTTAGGAAATGGCCCGCCAAAATCATTGTTGTTGAGGTTAAGCATCGGTAATTTGTTGTTGGCAACAAACGAATTAGGGATATTTCCATGAAATTTATTCGTGTGCAAATCCAGGACATTAAGATTAGACCTGATATCTCCCAAGACCAGACATTCTAGAATAGCTCGACTCAAGTTGTTATTAAACAAGTCAAGAACTGAAATTGACATCAAATTGCATATTGCAGATGGAATTTCTCCAATCAATTTCTTTTTGAGATTAAGAAAATTACCAGCCTTAAATGTTGCTGTTTGAAAGGTCTAATTATTCCAAACTCTCTTGAATTATCAAAAAATTTGAAAATTCAGTTACATTGCAAGAAGACAACGATAAAAACTAAGATTAGGCAAGACAAATCTAGCGTTGCTATTATTGCTCAGGGATAGTGGAATGTTATGTGAAAGAACAAGTGAATCAAGGCTTTGAAGCTTTAAAAACATAGTTGCCTCGATGACACGGATTTTATTGTAAGAAAGGTTTAGATAGATCAAACCTTCGAGATTTCTTACAAAATTCGGAAATTCACTTATGTTGCAAGAAGATAATTCTAATTTGGGCAAGGAGTTATACGCATTGCTTCCACTGGTCAATGACAGTAAAGCATTATTTGAGACAGATAGAGCCCAAAGATACTTAAGCTTTGATAGTTTATCGAATTTAAAAATGCCATCCAACTTATTTGAGGAAAGATCAAGATGGGTAATGTTCACAAGTTTGAAAATAGAGCTTGGAATTGGACCATTCATCTCATTATTCTGCAGGGAAACAATCTCCAAGGAAGCAACCTTCTCAAATGGGTCAATAGGACCAATTAGGTTGTTATAACTGAGATCCAAATCAACCAAAGTTGGAAGAGTAAACAACCAATTTGGTACTCTACCATAGAGAAAGTTATGGTCCAAGTGTAGTCTCAATAGTATTATTAGTTTTTGTTTAATATATTATTAGATTTTATAATCTATTTTTAAAAAATTAAAAAAAAAATTATTATGCTATTTTTATAAACTTTTTAATTTTATAACATTAATGAATTTTGAACAATTAATTTATAATTTATGATTCAATAAAGTTTTTAAAATATATAAAAAATAATAAGCAAAGAAAAACATATTTAAATTTTTAATATTATAAATCTCAGTATGTACATATTTAATATTATTAATATATTTCCTATAAAGGATTAATAAAATTTTAAATAAAAAAAGTTAAAAAAAAATCAGCCNAATGAATTTTGAACAATTAATTTATAATTTATGATTCAATAAAGTTTTTAAAATATATAAAAAATAATAAGCAAAGAAAAACATATTTAAATTTTTAATATTATAAATCTCAGTATGTACATATTTAATATTATTAATATATTTCCTATAAAGGATTAATAAAATTTTAAATAAAAAATTAAAAAAAATAGTAATACCGATAGAATTCTCCAACAGAATATTCTGTTGGAAAATTTTCGTTGGTAATGGCTTATTCCAATGAAAAATTTCATTGGAAAATTTAGCAAGCTTTAAATTTTTCTTGGCCCCTTAAACTTTTTGACGGATTTCCAATGGAAAGTTTGACAGAAGTAAATTTTTTTGGCACCCAACAAATTATTTTTTATTGAAAAATTTCAACAAAAATCCATTGGAAAGTTTGGCAGGAGTTTTTTTTTTTTTTGCTCCAAAAAAAATTTCGTCGGATTTCCAACAGAATATTTCTATTGAAAATCCATTGAAAATATGTTAGAAAAAATGCAAATAAATTTCTATTAGAAATATATTGGAAATTTTCAACGGAAATTTTTCGTCGGAAAAAATCAGTTTTCTTGTAGTTTAGCAATGAATTTCTCCATTGAGAAAAAGAAACATAATATTTTGAATTTCCTCGGTGATTAAAGGTCATTTTGAAGGCTTTTCACTATTATGGTCACATGTTTCAGCAGTTCTTGTGTCATTTGCTTGGTTGTTAAATTCAGAACAAAATGATCCACAATGCTTTTACTCAATTTTAAAAATACAAATTGATTGATTGATGGTATTAATGCATTTTATAATTTATTTTTTACATTAATTTTAAATTGAAAATATTTTATCAATAATAAATATAAAAAATAATTTATATTTGATGCACCAACAGTATATTAGTTAACCACAAAATGACACATCATCACTAAGTTAAAATTCATTAAGCCCTTAAAAATAAATGTAAATAATTTATAACATTTAATTGTATAAAAACTGAAATAAGTTTTCTTGCTCTTGGAACTCTATCTTGACATTAAAAAAAAAAAAAACTCTCTCTCACTGATTCTTTCATTTTGAATTTAGATTCAAGAAATAGTAATACATGAACAACAGAGTTGTTAGAGCTCTGAACAAATGCCCATGGACTACAAGTACAAGACCGTAACTGCTCATTCCATCATCAAGAGAGTTCTTGAGATTGTGTTGTATCCTGCAAAGCAAATATTGCAGGCGGTTTCCAAGTTTCAAACCTTAGCTTTCTCCTTCTCTTTATCCCTCCACGTTCTGTTGTGCTTCCATTGTCACTGATTTCTTTCAAGTGATGATATGCTTTTAACTAAACCAAGATACTTGGTAATTCTGATATGTCGCATCCCCTTGATAACTGAATCCACTTCATGTGGTAAGTGCATCATGACTCAGGTTAGAAGGATGCATTGACTAGCAAATTGGTTTATGGTCATGTGTTCGGAATTCCAATCACTGTTGTTTTGTATTGTTATTTGTCAAATCTGGATTGTTTTTGAGAGAATCATTAAGAAAGTTAGAGAAAAACTTATTAAACTTTTAATATAATTAAATGCTATAAATTATTGATATTTATTCTTAAGGACCTAATAAGTTTTAATTTTATTTATTAATGATGTATCATTTTGTGGTTTACTAATAGTGTATAGCTTGCATAATGTGCATCAAATAAAAACCCCAGAAAAAAATACAAAAATAAAAAATTGGATAAAAAGGGAGAAAATCATGTTTGGTGTATTACAATTTGAAGTGAATTAAATTTACCCTCTGAAATTTTAAATGTAACACTTACCTATCTTATGATTTTTCACATCACTTAGTTTTTCTACCTTCATTGCCATTCATCATAGCTATCATATTTTCGATCACCCTGATTGGTAATGTACCACTAAAGTCATTGGTGGAGATGTCACAAATTCTCAAGCTGGAGAAGGAGTGCTCAATCCTGAAATTGCTTGTGAAGCAATGGAGGGAATTAGACCTTAAAACAACAACTTGTAATTCTTTTAGCATTTCTTGCCAAGCAGGGTATGTATCATTTAGCTTGTTGTTGCCAAGATCCAAAAGCTTCCAAGTTCCTACATTTCGTGGAAGACTCTGGCAGTGGCCCTTCCAATTAATTACCATTCAAGTTGGGATCCCCTAATTCACAGCCTTCGGGAAATGTTGGGAGGAATGCTGCAATAAAGCCTATTCATTCGTAAATTCAACACTCTGAGGCTTTTGCTTAAATTTCTAAAACATTGTGGAATGGTTCCATTGAAATGGTTATGAGAAAAATCGAGAACCTGTAGATTACTTATACTGCATGGCAAAGAAGATATTTTTGCACTAAAACTATCGTTTGAGACTGCCAAAAAATTAATCGAGCGTGGAATTGAAAGGGCTCCCTGAATTTTTATTATTTTCTCATATTTAATTACTCTTAGATTGTGAAGTTCTTTCTGATTAAACTAATTTTTTCAGAATCTCTTAAATCATAAAGAAGAAGGCCTTGAATAATTTTGTCCAGTCTCTAGATCACTCCTGACCTTAGTACCAATGGTTCTAAAGTCAAAGTATATACACAGAAAATTTTGATTTTTCTCTCCTGGTTTGCATTGTTCTATTTGCTTTGCCTTTACCTAACACATGCATGGAATTGCCTGTGTTAGAACAAGCAAAATTCTCAAGCATGACCTATTTTGTGGAAATTCGGCTTTATGTTTAAAGAAATTCTATTTTTACATTCATCTTCTATGATTTACTTGCTTACAAGTTCTTTCTTTGGATAACTTGCTGAAAGAATTCAACTTTAAATTGGAATCTTATAACTTCAGTAACACGCTTACAGGTTCTTTCTTTGGATAAGCGAGTAATTTCATTCATCAAAGTACATAAACATGTTACAAGTTCACAGGTGACAGTACCCTCAGGAATCAAGACAGTCAAAACAAACAAGGAGAAAACTGCTAAAGAATCCAAGCCCTGAGAAAAAAAAAAAAAAAAATAGTTATTCCTCAAAAATTTCTTCAACAAACCTCCAAAGAGCAGCATCTGTCTTCATAGATTCTTCTTCTTCAATGATATCTCTTCAATCTCCTCAGAATTTTGTAGCCTAGTTTTTGAACCATCCTAACAAGCCATTCTGGTTTTCTAATCGTCAACATGATATATCCTGCAGATAATCCAAGCACCAACCCGCATCCATAGCCCATCATTACAAATTTCCAATTCAATGGACAAGGAAAAATTCCTTCCTCATGAAAAACAGATTCCGGTGGTTCTTGTTCCTCATCCTTGCCACACCTCTTTGACACTGGAAATCCGCACAATCCCAAGTTGCCACCATAGTAATCATTCAGAAAGGTATTGAATTGATTTCCCTGAGGTATATGTCCAACAAGCTGGTTCTGTGACAGGTTTAACACTTCAAGAAATATCAAACCAATCAACTGCATAGGAATCTCCCCGACAAGCTTGTTGGAAGAGAGATCCAGTGACTCAAGCGCTGCTAGATTCCCCAATGAGGAAGGAATATGACCTGTTAGGCTGTTATGGGAAAAATTGAGCACTTGGAGAGAAATGAGGTCTCCAACTATTTCTGGAATTTTTCCTAGGAATTTGTTGCTTGACATATCAATGGTTGTAAAAAGAGTTAGAATTCTCTTGAGTTCCACGTCCAAATTTTTCACTCTGACACGCACTGAAAAATTGTAATAAAGATTAAAATCTTCCATGGATTTCGTTTGAACATTGGACAAATTCATCATACCCTCGAAACTTTTAAAATATGTTGTTGGTAGAAAACCAGAGAACTCGTTGTTGGAGAGGTCTAAGATTCGCAGAGCTGAGAAGTGCGATTCATTCTCTGAAGGCCTGATTTGACCATGGAAATAGTTGGAGCGCAAGACAAGAACTTGTAGCTGAGGAAGAGTTCCCAACCAGTGGGGAAAGGTATCATTTATCTTGTTGTTTCCAAGATTTAACACTTGCAAATCACGACAGTTCTCCAAGGATTTAGGAAATGGCCCATCAAAATCATTGTTGTTGAGGTTAAGTATCTGTAAGTTGTTTCCTACAACAAACGAATCAGGGAGTTTCCATCAATGGTTGTAAAAAGAGTTAGAATTCTCTCAAGTTCAATGTCAAAACCTTTCACTGTGACACGCACGGAAAAAATGGTAATAAAGATTAAAATCTTCCATAGATTTCCTTAGAACATTGGACAAATTCATCATACCCCTAAAATTTTTAAAATATGTTGTTGGTAAAAAACCAGAGAACTCATTGTGGGAGAGGTCTAAGATTCCCAGAGCTGGGAAGTGCGATTCATTCTCTGAAGGCCTGATTTGACCATGGAAATAGTTGGAGCGCAAGACAAGAACTTCTAGCCGAGGAAGAGTTCCCAACCAGTGGGGAAAGGTATCATTTATCTTGTTGTTTCCAAGATTTAACACTTGCAAATCATGACAGTTCTCCAGTGATTTAGGAAGTGGCCAGTCAAAATCATTGTTGTTGAGGTTAAGTATCTGTAATTTGTTTCCTACAACAAACGAATCAGGGATGTTTCCATGAAATTTATTCGTGTGCAAATCTAGGACTGTAAGATTAGGGATCTTACCTCTCGAGATCAGACAATCTGGAATAGCTCCACTCAACTTGTTATTGGACAAGTCAAGAATTGAAATTGACATCAAATTACATATGGAAGAAGGAATTTCTCCAATCAAGTTATTTTTTGAGGTTAAGAAAACTTCCAGGGAAGAATTGGAAGAGAAACTAGATAATGAGCAATCAACTTTAAAGTTCAAGGACAAGAGGAGGAAAGAAAGGACCAAATACCATTGTATGAACCCTTTCATTTTTCTTTTCTCAGAAATGATGAAAGAAGCAAAATGGAAAGCTGAATGTGAAGGCTGAGAGAGATAAGAGTGGAGCCATATTTATACACATGATTTCAAGCAAACAACCACCAGTCATGTTCAGACATTCAAACAACCAATTTTTTTTTGGGAAGTCAAACAACCATTTTTATTATTGATATTTTTTAAAAGAAAATTATTTCATACATTGTTAATTTGTAAATTTCATCAACTAAATTAATTAGATTGTCACATACTTCAATATTAAAATATATTTAAAAAATTAATAATTTAATACAATACATAAAAAATATGTAACAATATTTTAACTTTAAGTTAGAAACATGGGGACTATTGTTTTTTTGGTAACCCCCACTGGTTCAATTCAAGTAACCAAAAAACTTATCTCTCGTAATTATTAATATCATAAATATTGTTTACGATATTTTATTGTAGCCTTAGAATTCAAGCCATCAAAGAATCAGCGAAGAGTGCAATAAACTTTTTGTCAGATATGAAGTTTTTTAAAAACTTCTTATGCCATTAATCAGATATTAATTTAAAAACAAAATGATCTTGATAAGCTCAACTAGAAAGTCCATAGTGCTTTCCAAATTAGAAGCCATCGTCTACCTCCTCAAGCATACTCAACATGCCAACCCCACATATCGTGAAACATGCTGTCCTTCGGACATATTTTAAGCTTTAAAATAGATACAAATTTGGCACCTTCATTGCACTTTGATTCAAACTGATAGGTTTGTTTACGATGTCAGTGACAAACTTATATGTATATTCTCAAAGCTTCATGAATTTGATTATTAAAGAAAAAAAAGATGATCATGATCCAATATCTCAATTTTATGAAATCTAATTTTGAAGAAAGAAATTTCAAACCCAGTTCTTTATTTGTTATCTTCGTCGAATACTTACCCAAGTGCAAAGGCTTATCGTTAGTATTCACATCTTCCTAGTCAAATAGTTCAATTCAAGTCCTCTCTTTTCTCACATCCAAGGGAAAATCAAAGAGAATTTCCGTAGTTTTAACGGAAAAGAAAAGAACAGGAAAGAACAAAGTCAAGTCTTTTTGCAGTGCCTTCCTTCCGTGTTAAATTATAGTGTAATTTACAATTGAGACCTCCATTGCTACAAAATTTATAGTATAATTTAACATGTAAGTGTTCAACTAGTCAAAAAGCAAATGAATAATATATCCATGAACATCATGCTTTCATAGGAAAACATTATAGTCATGATTCTTGTGAAGGCACCGTGTTGACTTGGGAAGAAGTTAGAATTTGTAGCATTCTGTCCGCATCATGGAATTAAATCTGGGGTCATTGCATGGATAATACACAGCAAGAATTCCATTTCTCTCATTTCGGTTGCTTCAGATTTCACTTCTCTAAAAAAATCTCATCATTTTTTTATAATTCCCAATGTCACATGCAAGTCAATCTAAATTAGCAGAGGTTGAAAATATTGTTGCATTATATATGGCTGGAATCTAAATTAGAAATGTCAAATCTACCAATTCCCGAGGTATCTTGCCAATAAGCTTGTTCAATGAGAAATCTAACCATTCAAGATTGGTCAAGTTTCCAATGGATGGTGGAATATGACCAAAGAAGTTGTTATGAGAAAGATTAAACACTATGAGTGAATTAAGCTTTCCTATAACTTCTGGAATCACGCCCTGGAAGTAGTTATTGGAGAGATCAATGCTTGTGAATATGGTTAAAACTTTCACCAATTCAACCTCTTGTCCTTTTATTGTCAGAACTACCGAATAATCATATGACGACTTCCTTCCACATATTTTGAAGAACTTCTGCTGTCAGTGAGATTCGTCATAGCTTTTAGATTTTCAATGTAACAAGTGGGAAAAGGACCAACAAAATCATTGTTAGAGAGGTCTAAGACTCGTAGCTTGGGGAAAAGTAGTCTTGCTCTGGAATTATTTGCAACACCATGGAATTTATTTGAACTCGAACCAAGCACTTGCAGCATTGGAAGAGTTTCCAACCAATTGGGAAATGTACCCGTGAACTTGTTCTTGCCAAGGTCTAGAACCTAAAGGTTCCTACAATTGGCCAAAGATCTTGGTAACAACCCTTCCATTTGGTTCCCATGGAAGTTTAGATTCTCTAAGCTACAGGGTTCCACAATTGATTTGGGGATGGTTCCATGAAAATTATTTGCCCTCAGATCCTACGCTAAACGATTTTTACTAAAGTTAAGAAGACAACTAGAAATCTTGCCACTCAAGTTGTTATGTGATACATCAATAATTTTCAGGGAACTGACCATGCAAATGAAAGAAGGAATCTCCCCCGTCATGTAATTGTTCGCGATGGAAAAGAAAGATATCTGAACGGGTGGAATTGGAAGCACTCCTTGAAACAGGTTAGATTGGAGGTAGAGAATTACAGCATTCCTCCATGTTAATTGCAAATGACCTGTTAGAAAATTATGATCAAGGTATAAATGTAACAAAGATTCCTTCCCCACATTCCACATCCATTTGGGAATCTTGCCTTGAATTCTATTTTTGGAAAGGTCTAAAAACTTCAACGCTTTTGAACCTCTCAAGAAATTGGGGAATTCACTCAAGTTACAAGACGACAATGACAAGGACTGGAGTTTGGTCCATGTGTAGTCGACATGATTCTCTGAGCTCAATGACAGACTATTAAGAGAAAGATCGAGTGATTCAAGATTTTGGAGCTGGGAAAACATGTCTAACTCAACAATGCCACTAAAGTTATTTAATGATAGATCAAGCACGGTGAGGTTTACAAGTTGAAAGATTGAGCTTGGAATATGACCCTGCAACGTGTTATTTTTTAAATAGATTATGGACAAAGATTTTGACCGGAATTCGCTAATATGACCGGTGAGTCTATTATTGGCAAGAGACAATAACTGTAATGAAGGTAACTTAAACACCCAAGGTGGTATAGTTGCATTAAGTAAGTTAGAAGGCAAGAATAAAGTTACTAATTTTGAAAACCCATTTGCATAATGAGGAATAGTGCCCTCTAGTTCATTGTATGACAATTCTAAATGTTGAAGCTATGTGAGGTTTGCAAGTGATGCTGGGATCCATCCACTAAACTTATTATCCGAGAGCTCTAAGGAAACAATTTGTGAAAAGTTTACAAGTGATACCGGGATTGACCCATTCAAGTCACAATTAGCAACATTTAAAGATTTCAATGACTTCAAACCCCTGATTGAATCAGACAATTCTCCAACAAGAATAGTCTGTTTAAGCCTAAGACTTCAAGGGTATTAGTCCCATTGGACTTTGGAAGATAAACCAGAAGATCAGGGTTGTTACCTAATTTGAGCAACTTCAGATTTGGAAATTGAAAAATTATGTCCGAAATTGTCCCATTTAATCCACAATCATCCAGACTAAGAGATGTCAAAGAGGAAGAAAGGTTCACTAAGTGAACAGGGTCAACTGAACACATGTCTATTCCAGGAAGGAAAAGTTCTTTTACCTCGCTAAAGTTCTTAGCTAACCTTTTCAGAGTTGTTGTTTCAAGCTTCAGTGCATGAAACGGCTCTTGTTCACCGACACCAGGCAGACTGAACCTAGACAGATCAAGTGAAACTAGCTTGGAAAGATGTGAGATTTCGGATGGAACTTGGCCTGAAAAAAATGAAGTAGAGAGGTTAAGATGTGTTAAATTTGGGAACTGACCAAACCTAGCTGAAATCTTGGATTGCCCGAAATTGTTAAATGCGAGATTGAGCCTCTTCAAGTGTTGAAGGAGGAAAAGAGTGCTGTTGGAAGGAATGGTACCATAAAGCCAACTGCAACTAAGATCAAGGCCAATCACATGACCTGTAACGCCATCGCAAGTGACTTCATCCCATAAACAGAAATCTGAATCTTCCTTCCATGAGTCTGTCTTAGGAAAAGAATACGTAGGACTGCCATAATTTGAATTGCAAAGTAACGAAGCAGTATGATCAATAAAGAGGGTCTGCTTGAAGAGAAGCAAAGCCTGACCCTCATTGTGAGACCATGATGGCCTTTGCTTTGAAGAAGTAAAACAAGACGAAATGTAAGCTTGAGAATACAAGTAAAAAAAGAGGAATGAGATGAATTGATAACTCCCAAGAAAACACCTCATTTTTCCCTACGTCAAAGTTCCTATAAACTCTTGATTTGGTTGATGAGGAGACGCACAGAAGTATTTATAAACTCAGTAGCAAGAGCAATTCTTAATTTTCTGTTTTCTCAATCATATTTTCCGCTGAAGAGTGACGGATGAGCTAACACACGCAGAAGACTAACAACAGATTCTACATTATTACAATAGGGAAGACTCAAATGAGAAATGATGTCAAGTTATGAAATCCTGAAATAATGGGGGAGGTAGCAACACAGATTTTCTCGGAAGATTCAAATTTCAATTCCCTCTTTTCACATTACAATTCCCTTTCAGGTTGGATTTGGTTTGGTCACCTCTAAGAAAGCTTGAATTGCTGCATATGGAAAGCAAGCATGAAAGGGTTTTTCTCGTCAAGTAATCTACAATTATTCCAACTTCCATGTTTAAATCTTATAGGCTTGTTCAAATTTAAGTACAAAGCTTATTTTTCTTTCGATGAGTATAAAATCCAATTTATTAATTTGGCTCAAGGTCAATCAGTTAATTGGGTTTAAAGCCTCCAATGCTAATTGGGTTAAATGGGTCAGTTGCATCTCGACTTGACAAGTCCACATTAAAAAACGAAAATAAATACATAAAAAATTAAAACATAATAAAATGCAAAAAATAAAAAACGCTAATAAAAACATAATGAAAAAAACAAAAAAGAGAGAAAAATGGCAGTTGTTATACCAAATAAGAAATGAAAATGAATGAAAGGTTTAAAATTGCACCCCTTCTTATAAGATATCAATTCATAAAAATTTTCAAGAAAATGAGAATTAATGTTAAATCTAAAAAAAAGTTCTCAATATTTAAGCAATAATAGTAAAAGAAAGTTAAAATAATTAAATATGAAATTAAAAATAATTTGTCAAAGGTTAAAATAGAATAACACATGATTTACCAATATTGTTCTTTAAACAAGTGTCGGTAATACTTTCATTATACGTAATTGTATTGTCCAATTCTAAAACTATTTCGTAAATCGGATTTTATTTTTTAAATAAACTTAAATCAAGTTTAAAATCTCATTAGAAAAAATAAATTCAAATAAGTGGTCAATTACACTTAAATAAAAATAATTAATAGTGAATCTTTTTTACCTAAAGCGATCGGTGCCTAGACTCATACAATGCAATTTATATCTATCACAGTAAAATCAACACAAAGGACAAATTGGTCAGCCACTATTCAATTAAATAATTCTGAAATTTCCAGGAGACAATGACTAATCTAACAAGTGGTAAATTGAGTTGCCCTTAAACCCACTTGAAAGTGGGAAGCCCAATCCCAAGTCTTGCAACAATTTCATCTTCAAACACAAATGATGGAATTCTGGCATAACTCATACAAATAAAAGAAAAAATCAATTAACCTGGGGAAATCTTCTCGATGGTAAAAAATGGGTCATTTATTTGTTCTAATTGCAGGTTCAGTACATTCTTCAAATTAAAAATCTCCATTTGTCATGCAACCCAATGTTAATGGTATTCTTTATTTTCCATAAAATTTAAACTTATCACTCTATTTAAATTAATCACTCATTGTTCAATAAGTGTAATTTTATCGTATACTACCATATAATACTTTTTAATTTGATTTATATATGATAAAAAATTAAAATATTTTTCAGATTATTCTTTTTTTTCCTCTCGAAATATTTTTTTAATGGTTAACTTTTGATCTTTTTTTTTTAACTAAATTAAAATGTAAAACTGATAAAATTATACTCTTTTAAAAACAAATGAAAATTTTGATTTTTCTCTCCTGGTTTGCATTTTTTCTATCTGCTTTCCTTCTACTTAACACAAGCATGGAATTGCCTGTGTTGTAACAAGCAGAATTCTCAAGCATGACCTGGTTTGTGGAAATTCAACTCTATGTTTAAGAAACTCTATTTTTACATTCATCATCTATGATTAACATGCTTACAAGTTCTTTCTTGTATAAGCGAGTAATTTCATTCATCAAAGTATATGAACATCCTTCAAGTACAACAAAGCTGTTCACAGAGGACAGTACCTTTAGGAAACAAGAAAGTCAAAACAAACAGGGAGAAAACTGCTAAAACAACCCAAGCATGAGAACAAAAGACACTTATTATACAAAAATGTATTCAAGAAATCTCCAGAGAGCATCATCTGTCTTCACAGAGTTCTTCTTCTTCAATCATATCTCTTCAATCTCCTCAGAATTTTGTAGCCTACTCTTTGAACCATCCTAACAAGCCATTCTGGTTTTCCAATTGTCAATATGATATATCCTGCGGATAATCCAAGCACCAATCCACATCCATAACCCATCATTACAAATTTCCAGTCCGATGGAGAAGAAAAAATTCCTTCCTCGTGAAAAACAGATTCTGGTGGCTCTTGTGTGTCTTCCTTGCCACACGTCTTTGACACTGGAAATCCGCACAATCCCAAGTTGCCACCATAGGAATCATTCAGAAAGGTATTGAATTGATTTCCCTGAGGTATATGTCCAACAAGCTGGTTCTGTGACAGGTTTAACACTCCAAGAAATTTCAAACCAGTCAACTGCATAGGAATCTCCCCGATAAGCTTGTTGGAGGAGAGATCCAGTGACTCAAGCGCTGCTAGATTCCCCAATGAGGAAGGAATATGACCTGTCAGGTTGTTATGGGAAAAATTGAGGATTTGGAGAGAAGAGAGGCTTCCAACTATTTCTGGAATTTTTCCTTGGAATTTGTTGCTCGAAAAATCAACGGCTGTAAAAACAGTTAGAACTCTCTCAACTTCAATGTCCAGACCTTTCATTGTGACAAACATGGAAAAATGGTGATAACCATTAGGATTTTCCATATATTTCATGTCAACATTGGACAAATTCATCATACCCTTGAAGCTTTTAAAAAATGCAGTTGGCAAAAAACCAGAGAACTCATTGTGCGAGAGGTCTAAAATTCGTAGAACTGAGAAATTTGATTCAGCTTCTGAAAGGAGTATTTGACCATGGAAATAGTTGGAGCGTAAGATAATAACTTTTAGCTGAGTAAGAGTTCCTAACCAGTGGGGAAAGGTATCATTTATCCTGTTGTTTCCAAGATTTAACACTTCCAAATCATGACAGTTCACCAAGGATTTAGGAAATGGCCCATCAAAATCATTGTTCTGGAGATTAAGTGTCTGTAATTCATTTCCAGCCACAAATGAATCAGGGATATTTCCATGAAATTTATTCATGTGCAAATCCAGGATATAAAGACCAAGCATGGTTTCTCCCGAGCAAAGACATTCTGGAATAGTTCCACTCAAGTTGTTATTGGATAAGTCAAGAATTGAAATTGACATCAAATTGCATATGGCAGAAGGAATTTCTCCAGTCAATTTGTTTTTTGAGACTAAAAAAACTTTCGTGGAAGATGGTGGTACCAGAAGTGGTCCTTCTAGCAGGTTGGAACCAAGGTTAAGAATCACTATGTTCTGTGGGTAATATTCTAGACCCGTTAAAAAATTATTTGAAAGATCAAGATAATTCAATTTTTTTCCCCAAGTTGTTGTCTGTTTGGAAATTCGGCCTTCAATGGTGTTGTTTGAAAGGTCTAGTCGTAGCAAACTCTCTTGAGTTGTCAAAAAATTTGAAAGTTCAGTTATATTGCAAGAAGACAACGACAAAAAACTAAGATTAGGCAAGACAAGACTAACATTGCTATTATCGCTCAGGGATAGTGGAAAGTTATGTGAAAGATAAAGAAATTCAAGGCGTTTAAACTTTAAAAACATAGTTGCCTCGATGACATGGATTTTATTGTAAGAAAGGTCTAGATAGACTAAGCCTTCTAGATTTCTTACAAAATCCGGAAATTCACTTATGTTGCAGGAAGATAATTCTAACCACCCAAAATTGGGCAAGGAATAATTCGCATTGCTTCCACTGGTCAATGACAGTAAAGCATTATTTGAGAGAGATAGTACCTGAAGCTTGTTAAGCTTTGAGAGTTTGTCCAATTCGAAGATGCCATTCAACTTATTTGAGGAAAGATTAAGATGGATGAGGTTCACAAGTTTGAAAACAGAGCTTGGAATTGGACCATGTATCTCATTATTCTGCAGCTTAACAATCTCCAAAGGAGCAACCTTCTCAAATGGGTCAATAGGGCCAGTTAGCCCGTTATAACTGAGATCCAAATCAACCAAGGTTGGAAGAGTAAACAACCAATTTGGCACTCTACCAGACAGAAAGTTATGGTCCAAGTGAAGTCTCAATAGTCGTGAAAGCCCACTTACGTGATAGGGAAGGGGACCCATCAACCTGTTTGTTGAAAAGGACATAATTTCAATTTTTGTGAGGTTGAATGCTGAAAATGGAAAAAGACCACTAAGATCGTTATTATCTAAGGACAAGTGAAAAAGTTTGGTGAGGTTCCCAAAACCATCTGAAATCTGTCCTACCAAACTATTATAGGAAAGGTCTAAATATGTGAGCTGCATGAAGTTAGCAAATGAAAATAAAAGTTGGCCAGTAATTAAGTTCCGTCGCAGGTCTAAATAGTTTAGTCTAGTGAGGTTGCCAAGAGATGCAGGAATTGACCCACTTAATTGGCAGAAAGAAAGATCCAATACCTGGAGAGACCTAAGATTGCCAATTGAATCAGGTACTTCTGCCAGAGAAGATGAATATGAGACTCGTAGCAACTTGAGAGGACCACTCCAATTAGTCTTTGGGAAGTTGATTTCCAGGATATCATCATTACTAAATAAACTGAACTTCTGGAGGTATGGCAGGCGCAAAACATCTTCAGGGAATTTCCCCCGCAGCCCATTACTCTCAAGAACAAGAGTCCTTATGAAAGAAGACATATTAAGGAAAGAACTAGGTGCAACTAAAGACATATCGATAGCAGAGAGATCAAGGTCTCTTAGTTGTGTCAAGTTTCCCAAGAGTTTTTCAAAAACATGCCCCTCAAAGATTAAAGGATTTCCGGATATATCAAGAGATAAAAGTTTAGAAAGCTGAGAGATTTCAAGTGGGATTGTACCTGTAAATCCTGAGGAACTGATATTTAGATGGGTTAAATTAGTAAACTGACCAAACTCAAATGCCATGCGGGACGGGCCGAAATAATTTTCAGCAAGGTTAAGCTTGTGGAGATGGTGGAGAAGGAAGAGGCTGCTATTAGAGGGGATACTGCCTCGAAGGCAGCTGCAACTAAGATCAAGGCCAATCACGTTACCTGTTTCAGAATCACAGTTCACCCCATCCCAGAAGCAGCAATTTGTACCCACTTTCCAGGAGATTGTCTTCCTCTTATATTTATCGCACGATAAGGAAACAGAGCAATCGATGGAAAGGGAATTCTTGAATTGGATTAAGCCAAAGCTCTGGTCATAAGAACACAACTTAAATGGAGTAGAAGAATTGAAAGAGAAACTAGATAATGAGCAATCAACTTGAAAGTTCAAGGACAAAAGGAGGAAACAGAGGACAAAATACCACTGTATTAACCTTTTCATTTTTTTTTTTTCTCTCAGAGATGACGAAAGTAGAAAAAGGACAAGCTGAATGTGAAGGTTGAGAGGGAAGCCTGGAGACCATATTTATTGATTTATGATTTCAAGCAAACAATCACTCATCATGTTCACACGTTCAAGCAACTGTTTTCCTTATTGATATTTTTCAAAAGAAACTCATTTCATACATTGTCTAGATTTCATCAATTAAATTAATTAGATTGTCACATAATTCATTAAAATATATGTTAAAAAATTAATAATTTAATATGCCGGTCTTCAAAACTCAGAAGACCAAGACTTCGGCCTACCACGTTTCCACTCCGCGTGAGAGAAGGGCCCAAACCAACGACTAACAACATGACTTTAATATCTTCTCCTAAAAGGCGTAATAGTGAAGGCTGACTATTGAGGATGGAGTAGACAGGAATTGAACGGGTCATTGATGCTAATGCTCTTTCAAAGAGAATAGTATGGAGACTCTCTTTCATCTTCACCATAATACTGAATATCAATTTGGTGAAATCAATATATTATCCAGGGCAACAAGAGATTGAATTTTATAAGGCAATAAGGCATACAGGAGAAGCAACATTATCTGCAGCAAGCCAATAACCCCTCATATAGTTCAAATCAAATCCCTTTCTTATACCCTTTTGTAGATTGGGTAAAATCTTAAAACCTCTTCAAAACACTTCAAAAAAGGCACTTTAATCCCTTTTATTTTAAAATAATATTTTGCATCTTTGACTGTTAATATTAGACCAAATACTATATAAATATTTTTTGACATAAATATTCTCTTTTCAAAAAATCTGCTCATCATTCTCCCAAAAAATTTAATTAAAAAAATCTAAAAACTTTTGATTTGAAGGCTTAGAAATTTGAAGCTTAATCTACCTTGAAAACTATAAACATCTTTTGAGGTAAACTATATTACGGTCACACTCTTTATTCATCCAGTAGTTTAAGAATATTTTTCATTAAAAAGAATGTATTAAAGCAAATATTTTGTTCAATTATGGATATTTCAAAATTGATGGTATCGGGTTAAGAAATTAATTTTTTACTTGGGATTACTAATTTTATTGAAAAATTTTTGCTCAAAAATTGTTCTTTGAGGTTAGGGTTTAGAGTGACATAAAAAGATTTTGATTTAATTACTACATATAAAAAGTTTTACGGTTTTTTTTCTTTGTCAAATATTAAATTTTATAAAATATCAAAATGATACAAACTACAATATTCATAAATCCTGTTCTAGAATTTTATTAAGTCTTAAGTTTTTTTTTTGTCAAATATTGAATTTTATTAAATATTAAAATGAATAATTTATCAAGTTATTGAAAGGAAGATGAGCAGAATCTTTTAAGAGTACATTTGTATCCTATAATATTTATACAAAATTGGGTATAATTTTTTTTAATTGTTGACTAACGATTTTAACAATAAAGGGATCAAAAATATCATTTTGAAACAAAAAAAATCAAAATGTCCTTTCAAAATGTTTTAACGGGCTTTTTGAATTTTACCCTTTGGAGATCTTGTTTTCATTATGAGATACTTCATTGGTCAAAATTTTCTCTTTGGTTTGGTTATTAAATGGAACCAATTTTGCTTCTTTCTGTTACCAAAACACCCACAACCCTTTCACTCAATTTTAAAAATAAAAATTGGTTGATTGATGAAATTAATGTATTTGATAATTTTTTTCCCTCAAATTAATTTAAACTATAACGCTCCTGTTAAAAAATATATAGAAAATACAAAAATTAAAAATTGGATAAAAAGGGGGAAAAGGCCCAAAACCACTTTTATAGTTTTATTTATATACCAAAACAAAAGGCCTAATATGCCTTTGACGTTTTTCTTAAAGTAAATGACAAAATCCTTCAAGTGATCTTTGATGTCTTACAATTTGAAGTGAATCAAATTTGCAATTAAATTTGACTATTGTGATCCACTCATTCAACTGACCAAAAACATAATCAGGATTTCAAGAGTATTATTTCTCACAAGCACATTAGACAGCATCTGTAGAGTCCAATTACTTTGCTTCCGTAGCAAGCGGTGTTTTGCGTGAAGAAAATTATGGCGTACTCTTTGGGGCCGGGGTCTTTAAAGCTCGTAAGACCGAGACTTTTGCCTGCCACTTTTCCACCACTCCGCTGAAGGCGGGACTCAGACCAAGGACTTACAACATGACTCTGATATGTTCTCCTAAACAGCGTAGTAGTGAATGCTAACTATTGAGAATGGAGCAGACAAGAATTGGACAGGTCGTTGGCGCTAATACTCTTTGAAAGAGACTAACATGGAGATTCTCTTTCATCTTCACCATAATACTGAATATCAATTTGATAAAATCAATATGTTATCCAGGGCAACAAGAGATTGGATTTTATAGGACATTATAAGGCATACAGGAGAACCAAAGACAGTATAATACGCAAATGTAATCAACAAACCACCGAAGAGCAGCATCTGTCTTCGCAGAGTTTCTTCTTCCTCAATGATAACTCTTCAATCTCCTCAGAATTTTGTAGCCTAGTCCTTGAACCATCCTAACAAGCCATTCTGGTTTTCCAATTGTCAGCATGATATATCCTGTAGATAATCCAAGCACCAGTCCACATCCATAACCCATCATTACAAATTTCCAATCCAATGGACAAGGAAAAATTCCTTCCTCATGAAGAGCAGATTCCGGTGGTTCTTGTTCCTCATCCTTGCCACACCTCTTTGACACTGGAAATCCGCACAATCCCAAGTTGCCACCATAGGAATCATTCAGAAAGGTATTAAATTGATTTCCCTGAGGTATGAGTCCAACAAGCTGGTTCTGTGACAGGTTTAACACTTCAAGAAATTTCAAACCATTTAACTGCATAGGAATCTCCCCGACGAGCTTGTTGGTAGAGAGATCCAGTGACTCAAGTGCTGTTAGCTTCCCCACTGAGGAAGGAATATGACCTGTTAGGCTGTTATGGGAAAAATTGAGCACTTGGAGAGAAATGAGGTTTCCAACTATTTCTGGAATTTCTCCATGGAATTTGTTGCTTGACATATCAATGGTTGTAAAAAGAGTTAGAATTCTCTCAAGTACCAGGTCCATACCTTTCATTGTGACAAGCACGGAAAAATGGTAATAACGATTCAAATCTTCCATAGAAGTCCGTTGAACATTGGACAAAGTCATCATACCCCTGAAACTTTTAAAATATGTTGTTGGCAAAAGCCCAGAGAACTCATTGTGGGAGAGGTCTAAGATTCGCAGAGCTGAGAAGTGCGATTCATTTTCTGAAGGGCTTATTTGACCATGGAAATAGTTGGAGCGCAAGACAAGAACTTGCAGCTGAGGAAGAGTTCCCAACCAGTGGGGAAAGGTACCGTTTATCTTGTTGTTTCCAAGATTTAACACTTGCAAATCATGACAGTTCTCCAAGGATTTAGGAAACGGCCCATCAAAATCATTGTTGTTGAGGTTAAGTATCTGTAATTTGTTTCCTACAACGAACGAATCAGGGATGTTTCCATGAAATTTATTCATGTGCAAATCTAGGACCGTAAGATTAGGCATCTTACCTCTCGAGGCCAGACAATCTGGAATAGCTCCGCTCAACTCGTTATTGGACAAGTCAAGAACTGAAATTGATATCAAATTACATATGGAATAAGGAATTTCTCCAACCAACTTGTTTTTTGAGATTAAGAAAACTTCCATCGAAGAATTGGAAGAGAAATTAGATAATGAGCAATCAACTTTAAAGTTCAAGGACAAGAGGAGGAAACAAAGGACCAAATACCACTGTATTAACCCCTTCATTTTTTTTTCTCAGAAATGGTGAAAGAAGCAAAATAGAAAACTGAATGTGAAGGTTGAGAGAGATAAGAATGGAGACCGTATTTATACATATGATTTCAAGCAAACAACCACCAGTCATGTTCACACATTCAAACAACCATTTTTATTACTGATATAGACTACAACCCGTGCTTTGCATACAGACCTCTTTTTATTTGTTTTTTTCTTTCTCTTTCTACCTCTTTTTTTTTTTTTTCTTCTCTTTTTCCTATGCCTTTCACGTAGGTAAAGGAGGAAGCCCTAAGTATGTTATAAATTTTTTAAAAGAAAATTATTTCATATATTGTTAATTTGTAAATTTCATTAACTAAATTAATTAGATTGTCACATACTTCAATATTAGAATATATTTAAAAAATTAATAATTTAATATCATACATAAAAAAATATGTAACGATATTTTAACTTTAAGTTGGAAACATGGGATTGTAGTTCTTTTTTTTTCAACCCCCAATGATTCAAGTAACCAAAAAACTTATCGGGATATCAAGAGTATTATTTCATAAAACCAAGACTTTCACTTGTCATGTTTTTACCTTGGTATGAACGTGGGACTCAAACCAAAGGACTAACAACATGACTTTTATGTCTTCTTAAAAAGCATAAAATTGAAGGCTAATCTCTAAGAATGAAACAGGTAAGAATTGAACGTGAACGTATCATTGATATAAAATATAAAAATATTATATAATTATATTATTATATTATATCAATCTATCATATTTAAAGATAAAGCTCTTTTAATGGATCTAAAAAAATTTTTAAATTTATTTTATATTATATAAAATTTTTAATTTTTTTATAAATTCTTTTAATATCTTTTCTAAAATAACTTTTAATTTAATAATTAATGTAAATAAAAAATAACAAAATGATTCCATATGCTTGACTCAATTTAAAAGTTTTGTTTTATTTTTTTTCAATTTATATTTTAATTATTTATATTTACTTTTTTTCATTTCTATTATATTTATTCATATGTTTTAAATCTTTATAAATTTTCTTCCACAAATTTCAACGAACAATCAGTCATATTCTTTTTCCTTCTTTTTACTATGTCATATGTGAGTTTATCTTATACTTGCCATGTTTATATTTTTTCTATTATGTGAATTTTATTTTTATGATTTTAGTCTTTAAATATTAATAAATTATTATATAATTTTCAAATATAAGTTGCAATATTGTACTATTGTTTAAAATTTTATCAATATATCATTTTTTATTCAGAATAACCGATACGCTCTAACATGTATGTTTCATACTTTAAGTAACAAGGATATATATACAAATTAATAAAATTAAATGATCGTATTTCTTTCAATACAATTTATTTATTATATATATTTTTAATGACCCTCAAAATAATTTTTTATTTAATAATTATTTTTATTCCTCAAATTATTTGATAATATTACAGTCATTATGGTCAATATTTCACTAGTTAATCCCAACAAATAAAATATTCTAACATAATATGTTAAGCCTATCAAGTTTTAAAGAAAAAATAAATTGACTCTACTAACCTAAACCCATTAAATTTTAATAAAAATCTAAACATATCATAACATATTATATCTTAACAGTCCAACCCAATAGCTTATCATAACATATTATATTTCAATAGTTCAACTCAATAACTTAGTATGTTAATTAACAATTTAAGAGGTAAATAAAAAATAAAAAAAAAGAGCTTTTTTAAAAAGTTATTCATTTTGTATAAAACACACAAAGTAAAGAGACATTTGAATTTGAAAATTTGTTTTCTCTTCCACTTTTGGGCACAGAGAGTGAAAAAGACTCATTTCATAATTTCATTCCGTTTATATATATATAACGCCATTATTACTATTAATGTGTATTTTTTTATATATCCAATGTTTTATGAATTTTATTTAATCTTTTAGATGAGTGAAAATTAAATGGTATATAAAGTTCTCTGTGACTGTTTAATGTCTCTTTCTATTTGATTCTCTTTAAAATGCTTTAACTTCGTCATTGATCACGTCATCATAATTATGATATATTAACATGCTATGTCAACGTTACGTGATATAAAATGATAATTAATATTTTGATTAAATCAATCTTTAATTATAATTTTTTTAAGGTTTGGCAGATGAGAATTAGGCCACGTCTCTTAACCATCCAGTTTGCTAAAGGTTGCAAATTATTATAGCCAACTTACCGGTTTAGATCATTATTGGACTCTCCTCATGTTTCTTCGAAAGTTTTTTTGTTAAATAGAGACTCTGGTCAATTGTTAGTATTGAATCGCTTTCTTAATTGAATTTTTTGATTAATTGTCAGTGTTGAATCACTTTCTTAATTGAATTTTACATAGAAAATTCATTCTTTCTTCGATATTTCAAAAAAATAATCATAATTTTTTTTCTTGTTTGATTATTAAATGAAACCAATTTCTTTTCTATCTGTCCCCAAAGGTCCCACAACCTTCATACTCAATTTTAAATATAAAAATTGATTGATTGATGAAATTAATGTATTTGATAATTTTTTCTCTAATTAATTTTAAACAGTAACCTTTTTGTTAGAAAAAATATATAGAAAAAAAAAAGAATGGATGAAAAAAGAAGAAAAGGCCCAAAACATCTTTCACCACCAAAAAGCCCAAAACCACTTTCAATCAAACAACGTTAAAGTCCAGAAACACAAGTAATGACACGAGTTCGGCTTAAGGTTTATCCAAAACGACATACAGTTTTCATATCTCTGTCTCCATTGATCGTGAAACAATGGAGGGACGGATAAAATACCCTAAAATTCAAAGAGTAGACTACCAGTCCAAATTCTTCTCTTAGGTATTTTTAATTTTTTTCTTCTCTTGTTAAAATGTGTTTGGTTGCCTAGAAAACAAAGGAAAAGGAACTAGAAAGCTTGTAATTCTGTTTCTTTTATGTTTTTCTATTTGGCTTTTTGATAAAACATTTGGGTTTTGCTAGAATTGTTAAATAAATAAATAACATTAACGGAGATAACTATGATAAAGAGAACGAATTTTTTTTTTTACTGTTGACAAATGGTGTTAATAATAAAAAAAACTAAAATATCATTTTGAAACAAGAAAAATTAAAGTGTCTTTTCAAAATGTTTTAACGGGTTTTTTGAGTTTTACCCTTTGGAGATCTTGATTTTGTTACGAGATACTTCATTGATCAAAATTTTCTCTTTTGCTTGGTTATTAAATGGAGCCAATTTCTCTTCTTTCTGTTACCAAAACAACCACAGCCCTTTCACTCAATTTTAAAGATACAAATTGATTGATTGATGAAATTAATGTGCTTGATAATTTTTTTTTCCTCAAATTAATTTAAACTGTAACGCTTCTGTTAAAAAATATATAAAAGATTACAAAAATAAAAAATTGGATAAAAAGGGGGAAAAGGCCCAAAATCCCTTTTATAGTTTTATTTATATACCAAAACAAAAGGCCTAATATGCCTCTGACGATTTTCTTAAAGTAAATGACAAAATCCTTTAAGTGATCTTTGATGTCTTACAATTTGAAGTGAATCAAATTTGCAATTGAATTTGACTATTGTGATCCGCTCATTCAAGTAACCAAAAAACTTAATCAGGATTTTAAGAGTACTATTTCTCACAAGCACATTAGACAGCATCTGTAGAATCCAATTACTTTGCGTCTGTAGCAAGCAGTGTTTTGCGTGAAGAAAATTATGGCGTACTCTTTGGGGCCGGGGTCCTCAAAGCTCATAAGACCAAGACCTTTGCCTACCACTTTTCCACCCCTGCGTGAAGGTGGGACTTAAACCAAGGACTTACAACATGACTTTGGCCTGCCACTTTTCCACCCCTGCGTGACAGTGGGACTCAAACCAAAGCACTAACAGCATGACTCTGAAATGTTCTCCTAAACAGCGTAGTAGTGGAGGCTAACTATTGAGAATGGAGCTGACAAGAATTGGACAGGTCGTTGATGCTAATACTCTTTGAATGAGAATAATATGGAGATTCTCTTTCATCTTCACCAAAATACTGAATATCAATTTGATAAAATCAATGTGTTATCCAGGGCAACAAGAGATTGGATTTTATAGGGCATTATAAGGCATACAGGAGAACAAAAGACAGTTATAATACGCAAATGTATTCAACAAACCAACGAAGAGCAGCATCTGTCTTCGCAGAGTTTCTTCTTCCTCAATTATAACTCTTCAATCTCCTCAGAATTTTGTAGCCTAGTCTTTGAACCATCCTAACTAGCCATTCTGGTTTTCCAATTGTCAGCATGATATACCCTGTAGATAATCCAAGCACCAGTCCACATCCATAACCCATCATTACAAATTTCCAATCCAATGGACAAGAATAAATTCCTTCCTCATGGAAAGCAGATTCCGGTGGTTCTTGTTCCTCATCCTTGCCACAGCTCTTTGACACTGGAAATCCGCACAATCCCAAGTTGCCACGATAGGAATCATTCAGAAAGGTATTAAATTGATTTCCCTGAGGTATGAGTCCAACAAGCTGGTTCTGTGACAGGTTTAACACTTCAAGAAATATCAAACCAATCAACTGCATAGGAATCTGCCCAACAAGCTTGTTGGTAGAAAGATCCAGTGACTCAAGTGCTGTTAGATTTCCCAGTGAGGAAGGAATATGACCTGTTAGGCTGTTATGGGAAAAATTGAGCACTTGGAGAGAAACGAGGTCTCCAACTATTTCTGGAATTTTTCCTTGGAATTTATTGCTTGACATATCAATGGTTGTAAAAAGAGTTAGAATTCTCTCAAGTTCAATGTCCAAACCTTTCACTGTGACACGCACGGAAAAATGGTAATAAAAATTAAAATCTTCCATAGATTTCGTTTGAACATTGGACAAATTCATCATACCCTCGAAACTTTTAAAATATGTTGTTGGTAGAAAACCAGAGAACTCATTGTGGGAGACGTCTAAGATTCGCAGAGCTGAGAAGTGCGATTCATGCTCTGAAGGGCTGATTTGACCATGGAAATAGTTGGAGCGCAAGACAAGAACTTGTAGCGGAGGAAGAGTTCCCAACCAGTGGGGAAAGGTATCATTTATCTTGTTGTTTCCAAGATTCAACACTTGCAAGTCATGACAGTTCTGCAAGGATTTAGGAAATGGCCCATCAAAATCATTGTTGTTGAGGTTAAGTATCTGTAATTTGTTTCCTACAACGAACGAATCAGGAATGTTTCCATGAAATTTATTCATGTGCAAATCTAGGACTGTAAGATTAGGCATCTTACCTCTCGAGGCCAGACAACCTGGAATAGTTCCACTCAACTTGTTATTGGACAAGTCAAGGATTGAAATTGACATCAAATTACATATGGAAGAAGGAATTTCTCCAACCAAGTTGTTTTTTGAGATAAAGAAAACTTCCAGGGAAGAATTGGAAGAGAAGCTAGATAATGAGCAATCAACTTTAAAGTTCAAGGACAAGAGTAGGAAGGAAAGGACCAAATACCACTGTATTAACCCTTTCATTTTTTTTTGCTCAGAAAGGATGAAAGAAGCAAAATGGAAACCTGAATGTGAAGGCTGAGAGAGATAAAGAGTGGAGACCATATTTATGCATATGATTTCAAGCAAACAACCACCAGTCATGTTCACACATTCAAACAACCAATTTTTTTTTGGGAAGTCAAACAACCATTTTTATTATTGATATTTTTTAAAAGAAAATTATTTCTTACATTGTTAATTTGTAAATTTCATCAACTAAATTAATTAGATTGCCGCATACTTCAAAATTACAATATATTTAAAAAATTAATAATTTGACATAATACATAAAAAAAATATGAACAATATTTTAACTTTAATTTGGAAACATGGGGATGTAGTTTTTTTTTTTTTAACCCCAACTGGTTCAAGTAACCAAAAAACTTTTCGGGATATCAAGAGTATTATCTCATAAAACCAAGACTTTCACTTGCCACGTTTTTACCTTGGTATGAACGTGGGACTCAAATCAAAGGACTAACAACATAAATTTTATGTCTTCTTAAAAGCGTAACATTAAAGGCTAATCTCTAAGAATGAAACAAGTAGGAATTGAATGTGAACGTAACGCTAATATGAAATGTAAAAATATTATATAATTATATTATTATATTATATCAATCTATCATATTTAGGGATGAAGCTCTTTTAATAGCTCTTTAAAATTTTTAAAATTTATTTTATATTATCTAAAATTTTAAATTTTTTTATAAATTCTTTTAATATCTTTTTTTAAATAATTTTTAATTTAATAATTAATACAAATAAAAAAATAAACAAAAATGATTTCATATGCTTGACTCAATTTTAAAATTTTTTTTTCTTTCAATTTAGATTATTATTATGATTTATATTTATTTTTTTTATTTTTATTCTATTTATTCATATGTTTTAAATTTCACTAGATTTTCTTCCAAAACTTTCTATGAACAATCAATCATATTCTATTTTCTTTTTTTTACTGTGTCATATGTGAGTTTTATCTTATACTTGCCATGTTTATCTTTTTTCGGTTACGTAAATTTTATTTTTATGATTTTAGTTTTTAAAAATTAATAAATTATTATGTTAATCTCAAATATAAAGTACAATTTTGCATTATTGTTTAAAATTTTGTCAATATATAATTTTTTATTCAGAATAATCAATGTGTTCTGGTATGTATGTTTCAGACTTTAAACAAGAAGGATATACATACAATTAATAACATGAAATGATTGTATTTCTTTCGATACAATTTTATTTATTGTATATATTTTTAATGACCCTCAAAATAATTTTTTATTTAATAATTATTTTTATTCCTCAAACTATTTGATAAAATTACAGTCATTATAGTCAATATTTTACTAGTTAATCCCAACAAATAAAATATTCTAACATAATATGTTAAGCCTATCAAATTTTTTTTTTAAAAAAAGGAAGTCTACTAACCTAAAACCACTAAGTTTTAATAAAAATCTAAACCTATTATAACATATTATATTTTAACAGTCCAACCCAATAACTTATTATAACATATTATATCTCAATAATTCAACTCAATAACTTAATATGTTAATTAACAATTTAAGAGGCAAATAAAAAATACAAAAAGAACTTTCTTATAAAGTTATTCATTTGTATAAAACACACAAAGTAAAGATATATTTAAATTTGAAAAATTGTTTTCTCTTGCACTTTTACGCACAGAGAGTGAAAAAGACTCATTTCATAATTTCATTCTGTTTATATATATATATATAACACCACCATTATTGTTAATGCACATTTTTTTGTATGTCTAATGTTTTGTGAATTTTATTTAATCGTTTACATGAGTGAGGATTGAATTATATGTAAAGTTCTCTTTAACTGTTTACTGTCTCTTTCTATTTGATCTCTCTTTAAAATGCTTTAATTCCATCACTGATTACGTTATCAGCATTATGATTTATTAACATGTTATGTTAACGTCACATGATATAAAGTGATAATTGATATTTTGATTAAATCAATCTTTAATTATAATTTTTTTAAGGTTTGGCAAATGAAAATCACACCACGTCTCCTAACCATCCAGTTTGCGAAAGGTTGCAAATTATTATAGCCAACTTACCAGTTTAGATCATTATTGGACTCTTCTTATATTCCTTCGGAAGTTTTTTTATTCAACGGAGTTTGTCAATTATCAGTATTGAATTGCTTTCTTAATTGAATTTTTTGATTAATTGTCAATGTTGAATCGCTTTCTTAATTGAATTTTACAAAGAAAATTCATTTTTTGTTCGATATTTCAGAAAAAAAATCATAATTTTTTTTTCTTGTTTGCTTATTAAATGAAACCAATTTCTTTTCTTTCTGTCCCCAAAGGTCCCACAACCTTCATACTCAATTTTAAATATAAAAATTGATTGATTGATGAAATTAATGTATTTGATAAATTTTTTCTCTAATTAATTTTAAACAGTAACCTTGTTGTTGGAAAAATATATAGAAAAAATAAAGAATGGATGAAAAAAGAAGAAAAGGCCCAGAACATCTTTCACCACCAAAAAGCCCAAAACCACTTTCAATCAAACAACGTAAGTCCAGAAACACAAGCAATGATACGAGTTCGGCTTGAGGTTTATCCAAAACGACATACCGTTGTCATATCTCTCACTCCATTGATCGTAAAACAATGGAGGGACGGATAAAATTCCCTAAAATTCAACTAGTAGACTACCAGCCCAAATTCTTCTCTCAGGTATTTTTAATTTTTTTCTTCTCTTGTTAAAATGTGTTTGGTTGCCTAGAAAACAAAGGAAAAGGAACTAGAAAGCTTGTAATTCTGTTTCTTTTATGTTTTTCTATTTGGCTTTTTGATAAACCATTTGGGTTTTGCTGGAATTGTTCAATAAATAACATTAACCGAGATAACTATGACAAAGAGAATCAAATTTTATTTATTTTTACATTTTATGTTGTTTTTTCTTTTAAGGGACTATCTGTTAGTTTTCTCTCTCGTTTGGATTGATTGTTGTTTAGGTTGGTAAATAGGACAAAATTTTAATTAAGGGTCATTCTTAATTTTTTGAAGTATAAAGTGTTAGGGGTCTTATTGTCGTTTTACTTGAAATCTGTTATGTAGTAATCATTGAAGCTAGTGTAGAATTGTTAATGAAAAAATTATAGTTTAGATATGCTGAGCTGTTGGTCCTGGAATTGTTTGAGTAGTTTATGTTATGCTTTTCACTATGTATGCCGAAGATTGATTGCACTGTTTCGAAATGGTGCAATTATGGATTTCCAAGTATTAGAGCAAACTCAATTGTAGAAATTGTAGGTTGTATAATTTGATTTGCATTTAGTAGAATGTGAAGTTCTATGTGGAGATATATTTGATTGATGTAAACTATTAAAGACTTGAAATTATCTTGTTATTTTGTTAAGACTTCTTTAAGCATACTTACAATCATTATGGAACAGAATATTTATAGTTTATTTCCCTTATTTTTCTAGTATAATATGCTTGTCATCTGTTTTTAGGGAATTTTTTGTTAATCTTGGTGAATGATGACTGCTTTACTTTGAGATTATTATTCTTTGGTGAAAGATAAAATAATAGTAATGTTTTTTTTGTTTATTATGGTGTTAGGATCTGGTAAAAGTGGAGGAACATAGAGATAAAAGTAATCTGGTAGGAACAGATATTAAGCAAGATGGAAAGCAGCTTCAAAAGTCTGAAGGTGAAGCACCACCCAAAGTTAGTGGAGGCAATGGTATGCGAATTGTTTCAGGCACTGGAAATCAGAAACAAGGTAAATTGTTTTACTATGATACACCATTTTCTGAAGAAACAGGAGTTTGGGTACCTGTGTCCGTTCCCCCTATGTCTGAAAGTGAACATGAAGAATGCAGTAGAGGCCTCAGTCTGAATGGAGGATACTTTCCTGATGGTGATTTAGGCTGGAATAAGTTTACTGGAGAAAGTAAGGACCTGACCATGTGGGATGTGTTCAATGAGATGTTAATAGCAGCTCGAGGCAAAGTGAGTGCTATTGCTTCAGGTGATGTCCAAAGATGTGGAATTTCTTGGTTATCTAATCATCTTCTTGAGCAAGCATGGATAGAGATGGCTCAAACGCTTACAGAGGCTAATTTTGGTAATATCAGGGAAATTCTTGAAGCAGAGCCACCAAAATGGTTGGCTGACAGTGTGGCTTCTGCTTGCATGCTTTGTAATGTGTGGTTCCATCCTATCATGCGCCCTCGTCATCATTGCCGCTTTTGCGGTGGGATATTCTGCAATGAATGTTCTAAGGGAAGAAGCCTGTTACCAATGAAATTTCGCACTGGGAACCCACAACGAGTATGTGATGTTTGTTGTGTGAGGCTCGAGTCTGTCCAATCATACTTGATAGACAGCGTAAGTCGTGCTGCTCAGTTGCCAACCCATGATCTGACAGACCTCAGTACTTTAAGATCATGGCTTAATTTTCCTTGGGGCCAATCCATGGAATATGAGATTTATAAGGCTGCAAATATTGTTCGCAATTATAATAAGGTAATGTCTCACTTTCTGTTTGTTATTATGAACTCATCTAGATTAATCCTTGAAGCCATCATCTCATAAGACCATTTCAGAAAGCTGGTGGAAGTTCTCAAATATTTAAATTTGAATGTATTAATTAGACAAATTACATTAGTGCATGTTTCATGACACATCAGTTTAGCATTGTACACAGGTTGGGTCCTTGAAACCTGAAAAGTCCATACCAGATGCTATTTTAAAACAAGCAAAAGGCCTTGCAATTGTTACTGTTGCAAAGGTTGGGGTTATGGTAACATACAATATTGGAACAGGGCTGGTTGTTGCTCGTGGAGAAGATGGATCTTGGTCTCCACCATCTGCAATATCTTCCTTCGGTGTTGGCTGGGGAGCTCAGGTAAGTTGACTTGGTAAATGGTTGTTTGACTGCTTAGCTCCTATAATATTTTAGAATGTTGTTGCTTGTGCAATATGTTGTTTGTGTTTGTATGACTGCTAAAACAAGAAAAGACAATAAATTCTGCCCCTATTTACCAGCTTTGAACGACGAAACCTTTTGGCAAATTATTGAACATTACTTGTGACAAGTTTGAATATCTAGGTCCAATCTGACTCAATGTGCTTATATCTATTTTACTACTCTTTTTCAACTCTAATAGGCTGGAGGTGAATTTACGGATTTCATTATTGCATTGAGAACTAAAAGTGCTGTCAGAACATTTAGCGGAAACATGCATTTATCAGTTGGAGCAGGTTTGAGTGCAGCTGTTGGCATTGTTGGACGGGCTGCTGAAGCTAACTTGCGTGGGGGCTCTGGGGGTTGTGCTGCTTGTTATACATACAGCTTTAGTAAAGGTGATATTTCTTTTCCTAACAAACCTTGGATTGGATTGATTAGTTTGCATGATCCCGTTGCTTTCTAGTTCAGGCGGCCAGTAGGAATTATATCCATTGTTATGTTCTCTTATCAGAACAGAACAGGGGCAAATGTTTTTAGTGAAGTTGATGTTTGTTCTGCTTGTCCATTGGGGGCCATTTTTGAGAATACGGGAAAAGTCTCTTCCTACTTTTCATGTGCACTCCCTCCTTGATTAACCATTGAAGAAAGCGAAACAAAGAAATGAAATTTTTTAAGAAAGAAGTTTAGCTTATTAAAGAATTGATTTACATCTCTCTAAGACGGTTTACCTGTATATTGACTTACTAGTCTGTGCAAATGCCTTACTAGTAACTACTTTTGTGCACAATTTTCCCTTCATCGCTGCCTGCATACTAAATTAACTGGTTTATGAACGTTATGATGTCTTGATGTACTATGTAGGTGCATTTGTCGGGTGCTCACTTGAAGGAAGTGTAGTTACAACCAGAAACCAAGAAAATTGTAGATTTTATGGTAATCCATCTATCACTGCTTCAGATATTCTTCTTGGTTCATTGCCTAGGCCTCCTGCTGCTTCCACTCTTTATCAAGCTCTCTCAAATCTATTTGAAAAACTTGAGAAGTGATTGCTTCTTTGGTCCATTTAAAAAATATTTTGTGGTTTCGTCCTGATAATTGCTGGGAGGTGCCTCATACCGACATGTAAATTCTTTCCATCTCTCTTTGATGAATTTCAACCCTCATTCTTGTATCATGAGGTAATTGGTTACAAATTGGTTGTATAGTTCAGAGAAATCTGGAAAATTTGACATAGATAGAAGTCAAATGAAATGTTAAAAGTGCTGGATTTTAGTTTTTCGTGTAAATTAGAAGATATACTAGATGACCATTAAATTTATTTGCATCTAGCTGTTTCTCATCTCCTGAGCCCTGAGGTATTATTTAAGTAAGAGAAGGTTTGCTTAGTGTGTGATGCTTGTTACATGGTAAATTCGTTCAGAAATGGTCAGCTTATGGTCATCCTCGTCTTGGACATATCACTCGTAGTACTTTAGCATGGAAGCGTATTGTGCATCGTCCCATTACACATTGCTTTATCTCTTTAAAAAAATTAGTAGATTCCTTAGATGTTGCCCAAGAGGTACAATAATATTCTTCACATTTTCACATGGCGGTCCTCAACTTGTGGAGCCATTTGATAAATAACTCGAGACTGTATGTATTGGTCTTCACAATTTCACATGGCGGTCCTCTACTCGTGGAGCCAGTACTGAAAAGGTGAAGTTCAAGCCTGACTTGTGTTTGCCCATTCAGCTGGGAGACTTCCTGGAAGTTTTCAGCAACTTAGGATTGCAATAAATTAATGCTTTCATGCTCCTTGACACCCTTATCCAAAATCTTCCACAGCAATGAAGATGAGGATACTTGATGAACAATGGATGCATTTCCTCCTTTGTCTTGTTTTCCTCCTATCTGCATGTTCTATACCTTCAGAGGCTAGTGATATGCAGCTGATGTCTTCGCAGAAGCAGAATCAAAGCGATGAGGTAACGGCATTGTTGGCTTTCAAGCATAATTCTGTTGAAGCTGACCCCAAGGTTTCCTAGATGATTGGAATCCTGCATCATTGAGTCCATGTTCGTGGAAAGGAGTTTGCTGCATCAGGACCAATTCCAGATAGCTTGAGCTTAATGTCTTACTTGATAATTCTTAATTTGGGACACAACACTCTAACTGGAACAATCCCTTACATACTTTTAAGTCTGAAAGCATTGAACATTCTTGACCTTTCTCATAATCAACTTCAAGGCACAATTCCAGAATCATTGCAGTTTCTCTCACTTAGATTTCTCAAATAATAATCTCAGCGTCACTATACCTGAAATTGTTCAGCTGGAAACATTTTCAACATCTGCATATTTAAATAATTCAGGGTTACGTGGTTATCCATTGCCTCCTTGTGCCTCTCTGTCTGAAACAAACCCCACAGGTTTCCAGCAATCTCAAGCACATAATAAATTGGATTGGATTGCTTAGATAGGATGCACAGCTGGTGTCATACTTGTGGTATCTGGTGCAATTGTTTTGCTTGTGAAAAAACGAGCAATGGTTTATCAAGCCCTCCCGTATTACTCTGCAAAGGAGACCAAAACAGTTGAAGCATAGTTGACGAAAACGCCCATGCAGAAGTTGAGAAAGGTGCAAAATTTGGTATCTTTAATGTAACTTTCTTCCTACTACTATATACGTTGCGAAGTTGGCAGATAAATAAATATCAGTACCCTATGTAGCTTATTGGCTCTTGCAATGCAGTGAAAGTAATGTATGCGGTGAACTTAATAAAGCAAAATGCAAAAGTTGTTTGATGCATCCAGTATAGATTGGTGATTATCTTTTCATTTCCATAATCTAGATCACTGGTCTAAAGAGGATTTGAAAACTTACAATGTTCTGAAGATATTAGAGAGCTACATTTCATGCTCTTGTTATCATCATCTTATAAACAATTTGAAATTAACTTTATGCAAATATTGAGAAGATCAACTAATTTCAATGTAAAATTTACGGACTTTCATTAGTTTCAAATCTGGAAGATTACTAAATTCCAAGAAAATAAAAGCTAACAAACTAACTAGACTGGAATTATGCTCCAGCTCGTACATACATCATTTTGGAAAGTACAATAGGAGAAGAGCTACTACAGTAAGCTGCAGTCTTATCACCAAGGTTAGATTTCATGCTTCGATCATCATCTTCGCACTCGTGAATATCATCATCATCATGCACCAGAGATGCTTGCGCTTTCAAATCCTCAATATCAAAATTCCAGGCGCTAATTCCTCTTTGATACTGACTCTGCGATGTAGCTTCTTGTTCTGCTGAAGGCATTTTCTTTAGAGCTAGTTGTGCAGCATCTTTAAGCTGAACGGGTTTCACAGGATTCGACAGCCGTGGAATAGGAGCAAATAATTTCTTCACAAAAAGCTCAGGAGGCTTTGCATGCTTGAAAAACGAGTGCTTCAATAATTTCTCTGCAGTCGGTCTCTTTGTTTGATCTTTCACCAGGCACATCGCAACCATATCTTTGAAAGACTTGGAGAACTTCTTATCGCAATCTTGATCAAGTCGTGGAGGAGCATTTTGTATGGTCATCAAGAGAACCTTCATGGGTGGATATTTGGACAAAGGTGCATGACCATGGGCCAACTCCAATGCTGTTATGCCGAATGACCATATATCTGCCTTGGAGTTATATCCAGTTCCTGGCTGCATGACCTCCGGTGCCATCCAGCAAGGAGTCCCCACAAAGGTATTTCTCGAACGTTGTCTGTCTCCTGAATCGAACATGCAAGCTGAAACACCGAAGTCGGCGAGTTTAACTGTTCCATTGTTATCAAGCAGTATGTTCCCAGCCTTGACATCCCGATGAATATGTCCTTGTCGGTGAAGATAATCCAAAGCCTTAAGAGTTTCCTTAAGAATGGAAGCGATAGCAGCCTCTTCGAATCCATCGGGATAAGCCGTTTTCATGCGATGCAAGCAGGAACCCTCCGACATGAACGGCATGACTACCCAAAGGTTGCGGTCAACTACGAAGGAAGCATATGCCCGAAGAACATTAGGGTGATCGATCAATCTCAGTGTTTGAGCTTCCCGATGTACGTCATCCAGATTAGTACCGCTGCAGCGATCAAGATCCAAACACTTGACAGCCACGACGTCCTTTGAAGGAAGATAGATTGCTTTGTAAACAGTAGCAGTGGCGCCATGGCCGATTTCTTCAAGAAGCTGGTAATCGCTAGGGTTCGCTGAGTAACTCCGAGTCCCTTGCATTCTCCCCACCGGAAAACCAGGCAATCGCGAGTGATGGAATAGTCCTTCAAGGATGGCTTTTTCTGTTTAGGAAAGAGTAATAAGAGTAAGAGAATAGTCCTTCAAGGACTGGCTTTTTGTGTTTTTATAGTTTGAGTTGGTGAAGTTGTTTTGATCGTGTATCCTTGCTGTTATAAATAATTAAAAATTTGACATTAATTATTAAAACTTTTATATATTTAAATAATTTTTTAAACAAATAAATAAAAAAAAGACTTCAACCAATGCAATAACTTTTATCAAGCCATACTTGTGTTATTTGATTAAGATCTAAACACTTGAGAGCCAAACATCCTTTGAAGGAAGATAGATTGCTTTTGGCCAATTTCTTGAAGATCGATTACAATTGCTTTGTAATCGCTAGAGTTCGCTGAGTCCATTCCATTCTTGCCATTGGAACACCAACCAAGAGAAGAAAGCAGCAAGAAAGAGTAATAGAATGGTCCTTGTGAAGATTAAAAGGGCTGGCCTTTTCTGTTTTTGTAGTTGACTTGGTGAAGTTGTTTCAATCCTCCTTCACCGCCTTGAGTGTATCCTTGTTGGAGTTAACTTTAATTCAGTTTATATTAATTTTAAATTAACTTTATTAGATCAGTTTAAATAGGACTGTGACACTCATTTATATTAATTTTATTATATCAGTTTAAATAGGACTGTAACACTCATTTATATTAATTTTAAATTAAATTTAATTTATTAAGAACAATTGACTTTAATTTTTTATTACATCAATTTAAGTAGGATTCTGACACTAGTTTATATTAATTTTAAATTAAATTATATTTTATTAAGAATAGCTTACTTTAATAAAGAATTAATGTTTAATAAGGATGTCAATATTAATAAGAAGATAAATAAAAATTAGTCACTATACAAAATGAGTAAATAAGTTACGTGTAGTTTTTTAGTTTTGGTATATTAATATACCCTAACCGTTCAATATAAATATTTTTTTTATATTTAAGGAAGGAGGATTCAAACTCTATTTTTTTTAAAAAGGTATACTAATCAATGAGCCAAATGCTCGAGTACAACTAAATAGAAAGTATTTGTTTATAAACATATTCTTAAAAAACTATAAGAAGCCCTTAGGAAATAAAAAGAAAGATCATTTCAATTTTTTATTAGACATTTAAGCACATTTAATTGTGCATAATAAAATATTATTTTATTTAGGGGTAAATCACGATATTATAAATGGTAGACTAATTTTGGTATAATACTTTAAAATTAAGTGAAATGCCTATCATCAAGAGTTGATGCCATTTCTTTTTGTATGGTTTATGGCGCAACACATTTTTTCAATAAGAGAAGTTCAAATGTCAAATTGGTGCTGAAGCTATCCAAACAAGGCTTGTCATTGAGAAGCACCTTTATCCTCTGTCTACTCAAAACTGTCTGCCTTACAAATAGATGTGAAAAGTTGATCATTATCTTGCAATAATGAGCCAAGCAAAGTTGAAATTTGCAATCCTGAACTGCCTGCCACCACTGCTACTTTACATATCATCCATTTTTATTAAATGCTTACTGGCACCACTTTGCATTCTTACGGCCCTTATATTTTATTTTCCTGAACTGATTGTGCTCTTGTTTTGGGGGCTTTTAATACTCTTCATCAGCTTCAGTTTGCGTCAAGTGCCATTCTCAAGAACCTGAGGATCTTCTTGCTAGATACGAAACATGCAAACATACTGTGTTGATCCTCCTTTCTTACCATGGACCTGCAAGGATCTTGAGAGGCTCCCCAATTATTGCTTCTAGTATACATATCTTAATACTGATAATTCATCTAGAAGACAACCATCTACCGCAGCGGCGTTTTTTTGACCTTGAATTGTCAACATGATGCTATATTTTCTGTATTCAAGTATCCTTTGTATCGCTGGTTATGCTCGCCGGTTTTGGAACCAAAGGTTCTTGATGCATCTCTGCCAGATTTGTCCTGTTTATTCTTACACGACGGCACATTCTGTTAGTACTACACCATTATATGATGTGCAATCATAAGTTTTATAAGCCATATTTTTCACAGTAAGCTGCAGCCTTTATTTTTTTTATTTTTTGGATAATTGAGTTTTTATTTCAACATGCAAAGGAAGAACTGTGAAAATGTTTACAAGCTGGGGAAACACCCAGAAAACATCAGCTAACTAACTAAGCTGGAATTATGACCCAGCTCTTACATAGATCATTGGAAAGTACAATAGAAGAAGAACTACTACAGGAAGCTGCAGTCTTATCACCAAGGCCTGATTTCATGCTTCGATCATCATCTTTGCACTCGTGAATATCATCATCATCATCATCATCATCATCATGCACCAGAGATGCTTGCGCTTTCAAGTCCTCAATATCAAAATTCCAGGCGCTAATTCCTCTTTGATACTGACTCTGCGGTGTAGCTTCTTGTTCTGCTGAAGGCATTTTCTTTAGAGCTAGTTGTGCAGCATCCTTAAGCTGAACGGGTTTCACAGGCTTCGACAGCCGTGGCAAAGAAGCAAATAATTTCTTCACAGAAAGCTCAGGAGGCTTTGCATGCTTGAAAAACGAGTGCTTCAATAATTTCTCTGCAGTGGGCCTCTTTGTTTGATCTTTCACCAGGCACATCGCAACCATATCTTTGAAAGACTTGGAGAACTTCTTATCACAATCTTGATCAAGTCGTGGAGGAGCATTTTGTACGGTCATCAAGAGAACCTTCATGGGTGGATATTTGGAAAAAGGTGCATGACCATGGGCCAACTCCAATGCTGTTATGCCGAATGACCATATATCTGCCTTGGAGTTATATCCAGTTCCTGGCTGCATGACCTCCGGTGCCATCCAGCAAGGAGTCCCCACAAAGGTATTTCTCGATAGTTGTCTGTCTCCTGAGTCGAACATGCAATCTGAAACACCGAAGTCGGCGAGTTTAACTGTTCCATTGTTATCAAGCAGTATATTCCCAGCCTTGGATCCCGATGAATATGTCCTTGTCGGTGAAGATAATTGTAACACCCCATAATCTCATATAGTAGTCAACATAAACGTATCAATAAGACGAAGGTGTTACATGGTAAATAAAGAAAAGTTTGAAGATTCATCGGTAATTTTGATATTTGAAGTTAAAAAGGGAATTTCCTAATAAAGAAGACTAAGTTATGAGTAATATGAGATGTAAATGTAAGTTGGATGAGACAATAAATGAATAAATAAGTCATAAAATAAAAATAATATAAAGAATAAAAAAAAGGGGCTGACTTGATCAGCCGCCCATGTGTAATAAAAGGGGAAATAAAAGCGAAAAGGGGGTCCGGCCAAGAAAGGAAGGCATAGAAAAGAAGAGTAACAAGTGTCAAAATTGCCCCCACATTAAAAGACATTCAAGTGATATTTTTCTTGTCTTCATGCAATAGAAACCGTACCTTTGGTCATAAATAAATGAGGAAAGTTAACTTGAAAGAAGGAGAAAGAAATAAAAAAATAAAGAACCATGGGAAATAGGCTTTAGTAAGAGCCAAGGGCCGGTCACTTGAGGAAGGAAAAAGAAGAGAGAAGTCTTGGAGAGGCCGGTCACTTGAGGAAGGAAAAAGAAGAGAGAAGTCTTGGAGAGTTAGAAATTTGAGGAGAAGAAGGAAAAAGTAAAAAAATTGATGAAGAAATAAGTTAAAAAAAAAAAAGAAATGGACAAGACAAATCAAGTATGTTGCTGATAATTATCTACACCAAGACATATTAAATAATATTTTAAATTTTATCTCTTTTCTTTTTTTATGATGGAACGGCAGAGGCCGGCTGAGGGAAGAAACAAAAGAAAAAAGGGGCTGGTGCTATCGGTTGCGAAAAGAATAGGAAGGAAAGAAAGAAAGGAAAATAGAAAAAGCTGGGGTTGTGGTGGTTGGCGAGAAAAAGAGAAAGAGTTGGGTTGTGTTGGTTGACGGAAAAAGAGAGAGAGTTTGGTTTTTGGTGACAAAATGGCTGAATAAAAAGAGAGAAAATTTGAGTTCTTTGGACTGATCTAGAGTTGACCAACGGTGGAAGTGGAGAGGAGGCTTTAAGCCACCAGTAGTGAAGGTTGAGAGCTGCTGGCGGTGAGAGAAAGAGAGAAAGAAAGTGCAGCCGATTGGTGCATGAAAGGAGGGAGAAGAAAGGAAGAGAAAAACGAGTAGAAGAGAGAGGAAGAAACGGGAAAGAAAGGTAAGAAAATAATAAAAAAATATATAATAATAATGCTAGAATAAAAATAGATATATTAATTAAGTGGGTTTTAATATTTAGGAGAAATAAATAAATGGTGTACTGTGGTGAAAGGTTGAAGGAAATAACGAATTATTGGTAAGAAGGAGTAGCTCGATACGTCTTTGAATTAATAACGACGTAACATCCCGTTATTGTGAGGTGAGTAAGGGGTGTCAATTTTAAAATTTTGTAAATATATATATATATATACATATACGTATGACTTATTTTAAACGTGAAAATTGTGAATAGCATGTACTAGTAGCAATTTTAGGAAATTGTGGTTGCAAATTACGTTTAGAAATCGGTTTGAATATATATATGTATAAATTATATGTAAAGTGTTTAGAAAAACGGGAAACAATCCTTTTATACTGTTTTACATCAAAATCTGTGCCTTATATTTGTGCAGTGTGTATTCATGGTTATATTGTTTATTCACCATGCGAATTATTATTTTGAAATTCATGCATAAATATGTTTTAAGAAAATGATAGATTTTATCAATTCTTATGTTGAATACTTTGAAAATAATTTTAAGACGAGATTTCAAGGACATAAAGCGATTCTAAAATGATTTTTTTTTTAAATCGAAAAATTAGAGAGTAGGTCGGATGTCACATCGGTTAAGTGTGACTCTCGTGCACGAGTGAGCTCTAGCTAGAGAACCATTGGGTCACCGACGGGCGGTTAGGTGTGGTTGGGGCCACGGCTTGTAATATATGTATGCGTGGCTAGGCCACTAGATGATTACACGGTTATGACCGTTTGATTCTCCGATGTCGGCCAACATCGTGAGATTGCCATGGCACATGGGAATCCGGTGGAAGCGATGCTCCCGGATGTTATTACGTGGTAGCGGGACCACGGGTTTATTTTCATTCTCTACTCGAGAGTGGCATCTCTGAGTTTTCAAACTCATATTTCTTTCCATGGTGAAAACAGAATTTAACGATTTTTTTTGCAGTTGCCTTTATTTTTACAATGAAATGAATTTTAACTCATCGGGTGTGAGGTGATTTGTGATTTACGTATGAGTTTAATTAATATTCGATTTCATGGGAGCTTACCGAATATACTGATGTGATTTGAGTAAAATGTCAATTGAATTTAACGGCAGAATTTTCTTTATGTAAAATTGTTTTAATTCAATTTTTCAAATGATTGACTTGAATAACGCTATTGAAGTGCTTACAATGCATAAGAAATCCTCGATTTTTCATATAAGGCACAAACTCCCGTTCAAAATAAATTATTTTTGTAATCTTGTATTTTTATATTCAATTGATCTGCTATTTGCTTGTTTCCCATCTATGCCGTACTCACGGAGCCGATGATCACTAAGTCTATGAGACTCACACCCCTCTTTTCCCTCTTTTGCAGACAAGGATCGACCTAATGAGTAATCATCAGCGCGTTCGGCCCACCGCAAATAGGTAAAGGTAGCTCATGGCCTTTTTTTCCGAATCGCTCCGCTGTTAGAGATTGAGTTGTAGTACTTTGGTTTTACTATGTAAACATATATTAGTTTTGATAAAAACATAAATTTTAGATTCTTGAACTTAATGTATTTAACTGTGATATCATGACTTAAAGTCAAAATTTAATGGCTATGCTTCTTGTGAAATTTTTAAGTTATAGAAATATATATGGTTCAAATAATACTGCGGATTAGTAAAGGTGTACAATGAGTTATGGAGAAATTTCTTTCAAGCTTGTTCGGGACTTGGCGGGATCTTCCGAAGGTCTCAGACATCGGTAGCGACTGAGGAGGGGTCGTTATAATAATCCAAAGCCTTAAGAGTTTCCTTAAGAATGGAAGCGATAGCAGCTTCTTCGAATCTATCGGGATAAGCTGTTTTCATGCGATGCAAGCAAGAACCCTCCGACATGAACGACATGACTACCCAAAGGTTGCGGTCATCAACGAAGGAAGAATATGCCCGAAGAACATTAGGGTGATCGATCAATCTCAGTGTTTGAGCTTCCCGACGTACGTCATCCAGATTAGTACTGCTGCAGCGATCAAGATCCAAACACTTGACAGCCACGACGTCCTTTGAAGGAAGATAGATTGCTTTGTAAACAGTAATAGTGGCGCCATGGCCAATTTCTTCAAGAAGCTGGTAATCACTAGGGTTCACTGAGTAATTTCGAGTCCCTTCCATTCTTCCCATTGAAAAACCAGCCAATCGCTCGTAGAGAAATCGTCGCTTCTCCAAAGCCGCAAGAAAGAGTAATAAGAGTAATAGTCCTTCAAGGACTGGTTTTTTTGTTTAAGAAAGAGTAATAAGAGTAACAGAATAGTCCTTCAAGGACTGGCTTTTTCTGTTTTGGACATGGGTACTGATTGTTGTTATTATAAATAATTAAAGTTATAATTAAAAATTTGACATTAATTTACAAAATTTTTTAAGTAAAAAAAAAAAGACTTCAACCAATGCAATGACTTTTATCAAACCACACTTCTGTTATTTGATTAAGATCTAAACACTTGACAGCTGCGACATCCTTTGAAGATAGATGGACTGTTGTGACCTAACTTGTGTTTATTACATCAGTTTAAGTAAGACTCCGACATTTGTTTATATTTATTTTAAATTTAATTTTATTAATTCAAGGTTAATAAAAAAATAGATAAAACTTAGTCAATATTTAATTTAATAACCAAATTATCAATTTAATTTAATAAGGATGTCAATATTAATTAGAAACTAAATAAAATGAGTCACTACACAAAATGAGTTAATAAGTTAAATGTAGTTTTTTAGTTTTAATATATTAATATACTAATTTTCTAACAGCTAAATACAATATATTTATTTATAAACGTTTTCTTAAAAACCAATCAGAAGCCATTAAGAAATAAAAAGAAAGATCGTTTCGATTTTGTATTAGATATTTGAGAACATTTAATTGTACATAATAAAATATTATTTTATTAGGGATAAATGATGATGTTATAAGTGGTAGATTAATTTTGATATAAAACTTTAAAATTAAACTCATAAAATATTTAAGAAAATTCAAACAACCATTTATTCTTCTATTTCATTCATTCAAATTTTTTTACTTTTATTTTAGATCGAATAAGTCTTTATTAATAGTTGATTAATTGTCATTAGTTTAAATTATCGCTTGTCATTTTATACTCATATGGTGTTGATGTGAAAGGTTCAAATTATCACATGGTCATGTTAATCATATCACATTAGCAAACCATGCCATCATTTATTGTAACATATCAATATGTCACATCAGCATTATATAACATAAAATGATAAGTGACACTTTGATTAAATTGACGATTAATCATAAACATTTATTTGATTCAAAATAAAAATATAAAAATTTGATTAAACACAATAAAATCAATAAATATTTATTTAACAACTTGACCAAATGTCTAACCATTTCAGTGAGATATTTTGAGATGAAAAAGGTGATTAACTACATCTTCTAAAAATATCCCAGGAATTCTATTCATAAACAATTATATGGAGAATAATTCATTGATTAGTTACAAGGAATAATACAAATGCATTTATATACAAACAAAATAAAATAAGAGAAGAAAGTGGATAAATTATATGATTTTATTTCACCATGTATTTCATGTGTGTAAAATTAATAATACTAGAAAATAGCATGCACCATGTAGCGGGTTTGCAAAATTTTTTAAATTATTTGTGAAATAAATTTATTAGAGAAAAATGAAATTTTTATATGAAAGGCCTGCATTAAAATTTCTCAACAGATATACAAAAATTGTTTATAAAGGTAAACAATTGAAATAGTAATCAATAAATGGAAAGAAAAACAATTAATAACAGACGAAGGTTGTGGCATGACATTGACTGAGTTATACATCAAAAAATAAAAAATGAATGTTACAATAGTCTTTTTAGAGTTATATGATTAAAAAGTTCCATGCTGTGACAAAACAAAGAAACTAAAAGAAATTTTTGCTATGTTTATAGACAACACTATGAAAAAGAAGATGTTACATAATATATAACAAAAAGTGAATTGTCAATAATAAGTTGATATCTTCAAAAAAAATTTCTGTGTACAAAATTAACAATGCAAAGTAATAAAAAATGTTGTAATCATTTTATATATACATTGGTAAAGTAAGCAGTTTTAGACAACAGAAAAACAGAAAAACAATTTCAAAGGCATAGAAAATGAATCCAAATTCAATGAATATAGAGAAAATCCTTTTGGATGATTTCATCTAGGGAGAAGAAAACTTGGCAATAATCCAAGTTGATCAAAAGCAATAGACGCTGCCTACTTTAACTAAGGTCTACCTTGATCTCCTATTGTGGTTAATCACATATAGGTTTTGGAATAGTATAGTTTTCATTAGCATTAAAAGAAGCATAGTAGAAACATTACTTAGTATTTTATATTTGCAAAGAAGAAGCACATTAAGACAATTTAAACATAAGGATTTGAATGATATAAAATTTAAAAAATGAGAATAAAAAGAACTCTTAATAGAAATTTCATATTCTTCAAAGGTAACATTTAGCTGTGTAAAGTTGATCAAATTATTGATGGTACTCTTAAATAATTAAAAATATATATAATAAATATAGATTTTAATAGGAAAATGACAAATTAAGATGTAATAATGATTAAATATATTCATGTGAATAATCCATTTTTCTGATCTACATGACCATTGAGATTCGTAGACTCAAAAATATCTTCAACATGAGTAACAGTTGTTCAAAGAAGAAAATACAGAAAGCATTGAAAAGAATCAATGAAAACATAAAATATGAACTGATGCAAAGAATCTGAGAGAACAACAACAAAAAATATTGCAAACTCTAACAACAATAACCCAAATGTAGTTAATTTGAGTCATAGCTGGATATAGAGATTAATGGATAAAAATTTACCAATAATAAAACCAAAACATTGGAAAAAATAGATTGATTTATCAATGTAAAATATCATGAGTTCCTAACTGCTTTAAAGGACAGCTATAGATAATATGCATTGAAGAAATTTCAGAACAACTTTTATAATGGCAAATTTCTCATATTTGAAAAAGACATAAAACTCAATCAATAGAAGCAAAAATCTAGTAAAGAATAAAAGAGATAGTTGACTCAACCTAAGAGCAATAGATAAACAGCAACTAGTTTTACGAACCAAGATAATGTTGATATTAACTTTCATATCAATCTATTCATCTAATATAATAAATCTAAACCGAGGTTAAAAGGTCTATGTTTTAAAGTTCACACTTGTTTTAATGGTAAAATAATCATTAATCTTTCTTTAAGTTTAAGTTATTTACTAACTTTTATCATCATTTTCCTTTTCCAATAAACGATACCCAAAAATATAATAGCAAGTCAGTAACAAAATAACCTTTGTTAAGTATCAATTTGATTTGCTAAACAATTACTTTCAATAAGATTTGAGAATTTAGTATGCATAAAACAAATTTTATAGCAATAATTATGACAATCAATACATTAACAGTTATAAAATTTATTTTGTTTAATAGTGCATTTTCTTCCATTTTTTTTTTTGCTAAGTCATTCATTAAGATTAATTAGTAAGTACAAAAGAAGGCATGTCAGCCATAGGAACAACAACTGTAGGTAACAGATGAGAGGTACTCACTGTTACAAAAGATCAAAAGCAAAAGAAAAACCTGGGGAAAGCTCTGCCTATGAAATGAACTAAAAAATAAAACAGTATAGAGCAGAAAAACATAACAGTAAAGAGTAGCCAAACATTGGTGAGAAAAACAGAACGTGGTGATCCAAATATCAAAGAGTAAGAACAACCAAAAAGATCAGAATCAAAGAGACCATTGAGGTCACCACCAAGCAGAAAATGATGTGTTATTATTGACACCATACTTTGCCAAGGAATCAGCAAAACCATTTCCTTCTCTGAAGATATGCTTAAAGGAAACCGTATCTAGTGTAACGCAGAGAGAGTCTAACTCGTTAAAAATACTCCATTTGTCCCACAGTCGTTTTTCAACTGAGTTAACCCACGAGAGAGCAACGCGTGAATCAGATTCAATGATTAAGGGAGATGATGTATAAGGAGTAGCAGTAAAGAGTTTAAGAGCCTTAAGATTGGCCATAAGCTCTGCAAAGTTGGAATCATGAAAGCCAATAAGGCAAAAGAAAAGGCCAACAACATGACCATCAGAATCTCGAAGGACGCCGTCGCAACCAGCAGGTCCTGGTTTGCCTTTAGCCGAGCTGTCGATATTAAATTTGAATTCCCCAGTAGGGGGTGGAGACCATGAAGTGCCCACGTGGTGGTGATATGGTGCTTTCCTCCTCGAAGATAGATGTGGGTCAGTCCACCATCCCATATTATCAATGGCATCGACACCTTCAGAAGCTCGTATCCAAGACATTGAGCGTAATTTGATGAGGAAAAACATTTGGAGGCCATCCCATACCTTAGAGTTAAAGACTGTCTCATTTCGCGCTAGCCAAAGAGACCATAATGAAGCAGCACAAACAATCAACCATCTCTTATAAATAATTCCCCCAAAAGGGGCATTTTCTTCCAATTGTATCGTTTTAACAACAGTTGTGTTGTCAAGGAAGAGTCCAAATTTCAATTGGAGGAAATTATTTTTGCTACTAAAGGAGGAAGAGGTCGACTCGTGAACTGTGAAAGATAATGAATCTATATGAAATATGATTGGTCATAGATTTTCTGATTTTAAAATAAAGAATCTTCTTGCAAGCATTAGATTGATTTTTCATGTGCCTTTGCCTGTCAACTAATTCTTCCCTTAACAACGAAAACAAATTTTTCCAACAGAAAAAGGACCATCATTGACAGCAGAACCCGTTACTAAACTTAATAAATTGTCAAAACATAGGTTGGCAGTAAGAATTATTAGTATATTTATGTAAGATGTTAATGACAATATAACATCAAAAGTATTATTTATTTGTTATGTGATTTACTTCTGGTAGGTTAAGTTTGTCAAATCTATTAGAATGAGTAATAATTACTTTTTTTTTGTTATGTTGGTAAATGTTTTAACTTTAAATAATTTTATTTTGTTGTATGTATTTTATTTGCAACAAACTTAAAAAGAAGATAAAATTGCAATACCTAAAAGGCATGGAAACAAAAACTGGAAGTTGGAATTTGTGCCAGCACAACAAAGAAAGAAATCTGAAAACACAAAACAATAATGAATATAAGCTCTATGACATTGACAATAAAATCAATATAGCCTTTGTAGGGATCTCTTGAGAAAAGGAGAGGACAAAAGCAATAGTCAAAAAATACGAGAAGACAAAGAAAAGGTCTCAATTAGAAATTGAACTTCTTAATAGCAGCATGATTGAAAACTTTGATAAGCTAAACATTTAAGGTTAAATTACAAATCCATTTGAATTTATATCCAATATACATTTCCATATTTTGTATTTTAAGTACAAACATTTTTCTTTTGAAGATGTAAAAATTTTAAAAATTTTGTTTAAGTACATTTCCATTGTCAAACCAGGTTTATGCAGCATAAAGGTATGTTAGTTTTATTTTAAAATTAATGATTTTGATTTCAATTTCTACATATATTTAAGCTAGTTTTAGACTATATTCATTAATATTGTATTTAATTTTCAAATATTTGGGTGTTAGGGTTATATTCTATATTTTACATTTTATTAAGGTTTTGGTTTAGTTATAAATACTTATGTAATCTTAGTTTCAATGAGCTTTTGGATGATAAATATGTGAATTTTTGAGTTAAAATGATGATTATAAAGCAAATATAAATCAAGACCAAAGCCATATCCAACACATACATATCTAAAGAAAAGATCAGGAATCAAACAACATTTAAAATTCAAAGAATGGCTAACAATCTGCTTCATTCCTAGAAATCAGAGGGAAACAAAATATCTTACATTTTTAACTAAAGTTCAATTATCAGGCTTTACATTTTTGCTAATCCAACATATGTAAACCATAGATTAAAACCTCCAATCAAGCATACATAGATTCAAATGCAATGCCAGACTACTGCAAAGGATAAATGAAGCAACGCATACACATTATTAAATATCTTGGATTTCTTAAATCTACTCTCTTTTTTTTTAAAGATGAAAAACAGGTGATAATTGGAAGACAGATGAAATTCACACAAAATTCCAACATGTAAGAATAGCACTAAACAATTGGCATATTTTCAAAGACAACTCTATCAACCAGCTATTGATATCTTGACAACTAAGATAAGATGCAGATTGTAAATAGGCTATCAGTAATTTTAGTTTTACAATTCAGCTAACTCTTTGTTATATCTAACCTTAGGCAGAATTGATAAACTCTTAGAAATACAATAAAATATTTGTAGAAGGGAGTGAAAAACTATATTCAATCTTGTGTTAAAGTTGACAATTGTCTAAAAATGTAAATTGCATATCATTGAAAGAATGACAAAATGGGGGTGAATAAATTACCGGTATGCCAAGAAAATTTTAGGAAAAAAGCCGCGAATTGGGTATAGTTCTCAAAATTCTCATCATCTATCTTTCCAGTTGTCATATTAGGTCCGTGAGAGCCTGATAAGCCTTAGCTAAGTAATGTGCAACATGCTTGTGAGGCATTGAAATATAAAATTAAATGCAATTATCAGTAAATAAAAGGCACCATTCAAATACCTCACTATTCTTGTTAATCTATAGCTTATATATGGGATTTCATATGTTTGAATAAGTAAAACACCTAACAGACTTGTTTTAATACTCATTTTTATACTTTTTGATTTTGAAAATTTTTTGTGGGTAACAAATGATGCAAATTGCTGTAATTAAAATCACTTACGCATACTCATGCAGCATAAAGCTTCTGTTTTGCATTATCAACGAAAAAAACAGTTAATTGTAATCTAAAACATTTATAATCAATAATTGATTTGAACATCCTATAACTAACATTGATGCCTAACAACATATTTCATACAGCATAGAGCAGTCTATTTAATCAAAAAATTAAGAGAAAATGACAAAGCAATTAAACATAAGATAAATTAAAAATCACCATGACTAAAGATGCTTTTTATTATAAGAAAATAGCCATTAAATTTACAAACAGATACACCAAAGAAGTTTAAAAAAAAAAAACTGAATGAATAAATAAAGAAAACAAAAAACTGATTAAACTTCAACAAATCAAAACAAAACTAATCAAGAACAGTCAACAATACTCTAGGTGTCGAGTTGAACAATACATAGCTTGAAAAATGATCAACAAAAGGTAAATCATTGGAATATCAATATAGCAGCATTCAAGTTAGATATGCAAGGACTGATTTGACATAACAAATGCATACTATTATTTTAAAAAAAATCGAATAGAACTTGGCAAACCAAAAACCATTAAATCCAACTATCTAAAGCTAGTAAGATTTAAATTTATAATATTCTGTAAAACATATCTAGAGCTTAGTACTCAACAATAAATACAACACCCCTGCAAAACAAAAAGAAAATGACAAAAGAAATCAATAAGAGAAACCATGTCAGTACAGTTCTAAAACTCATGAGTAAATGTATAAAATACAAATCAAAAACCAAAACAGAACAAATTTCATTAAACAATAAAGCAAAGCACTAAACACAAATAAGACACAATCAGTAACTGCAAACTGAATCTAATGCTAGATACATTTATGCAAACTTATAACTCTAGTATTCCATTAAACTCAAAATCCTTTTTCTAAAATTAAAATAGGATGGCATGAAAAGAAATATCAATTGTGGTGAATTAATGGAATCTTCACTATGAAGTGATGCTACAGATGACTAAACACTAAAGGCATAGAAACTAAAATAGTCATATGAAAATTTTGATAGTAAATCTTCAAGGATGACTTGATAAATCAGTAAAAAGAGAGAAATAGTTTTGCACTTTGTAGTCAATATCAAGATGAACTACTACTATTTTATTCAAGTTAGTCAAATATCTGCTCAACCTAATCAACTTATTTTGGTAAGCATAATAATGTTCCACAAACACAATAAATAATTAGCATGAAACACATATAAGTTTCAATAAATAACCCTAAACAAAACCCAATGGCTAACTTAACCTCACCTAAATAAAAGATTTCTTTATCCAAGTGTCTTGTAAAACAAAAAATATAGAAAAGAAATCAATTACAAAAACTTAAATTAATCAATACTAATCAATAGGTCTAACATTTAACATTTTTATATTTAACATGCCCGAATCATTTTAATATAATGCACTGTTTTTTAGAACTGAAAAAATATTACATAAATCAAAGAATATAAAAATAAGATAAAAATATCATAACAAACCCAATCTATGTCTAATAAACAACTACAAAGACCAACTTCAACTGGAAAACCTACAAAAGAAAGAGAAACAAAAAAAATAATTATTAAATAACTTTAGAAGCACAAATTAAATATAACTTGAGAAAGACAAATCAACAAAAAATCTGACTTTTGTTCTATCAAAGGAAACATATATACAATGCAATTAAATAAACAGTTGTTTGTTAAGAATAAATACCAAAAATTAAACAAATTCCGTCAAACCCAAACTTAAACCCAATGCTGAGAGCTTAGAAAGAAAAAACAAAATAACAGAATAAATACAAAAAATTAACCCAAACATGAACAATGCAAAGCACCTCTTTATAACCCATGCACAGTAATCCCAATACCGAGAGCTAAGAAAGAAAAAACAAAATAACAGAATAAATATAAAAAATTAAACAAGCTCCAGCAAATCCGAACATCAATCAAAATGATAAAAGCACAAATACTCCAAGCAACACTAAGGAGAAAACGAAGAAAAAAATTTAAACATGAACTCACCAAAAAAAATGAAGAAAAATCAACACTAAACAACAATAATGTGCAAAAGCGAAATCTAAGGCAAAGCCAAATAAAAAGAGAAAGCAGGACCAAAAGCTGCAGAGATTGAGAAAAGCAAAACCAAAAAGAAAGAGAAAAGAAATGCAATAATCAGAAGAAAGAAAAAGAGATAACCAAAGAGGAAAAGAAAAGCTTCTAGGCAACCAAATCAAGGGAAAAGACCACAAAGCCCTTAGCAAAACACAAACACTTTAAAAAAGCCTTTTTGCTCTTCACCGCCCTCCCTTCCTTCTTAACACAAAGGTGGCGTTTGATACTTTATAATGTAATGTGATTGCAGGTAATGTGATTGCGAATAATGTGATTGCAGGGAAGATAACATTGCAGTGTTTGGTATATAAGTAATGTAATAATTAAAATACAAAGAAGATAACATTGCAATATTTATTTTACAAGTACTTTATAAGGTATGTAATGTTAATTTTCAAAACTACCCTTATATATTAAACTACCCTCATAGCTTCCGGAAGGCATTGAATGGAATCCATTGGTACAGCCACAAACCCATATTCATGCAAACCAAGCAGCTGGCGAAGCCCTCTGATTTTTTATATTGTTTTGATCGAAAGGCCTTCCAAGCTACAAAATATACAAAATGTTTTCACGAAACAAGGAATGAAAGATAAATCAAAGGCAAAAAGAAAGAACTTACAAGTGAAGAGGGCTAACATGGAGGAGACGGGAGTCAGGGGAAGGGAGGGAAGGGAGAAGGTTAGGAGAGATGAAAAAGGGCAGGCCTTTACAGGTGGAGAGGAGAAGAGAAGGAGTCTCGATGGGGGTTGGGCAGCAGCCCAGGTGGAGCACACCTGTTCGTGCTCTTCCGTTGCTCCATGCCTTCACGGCGAACTTCATGCCACTGCTATTAACCGAATTGGAGCGGGACCTAGGCCCTCTTCAGGGAGCGGGGAGCAAGGATAGGGTTTTGTTGAAGTTTATTCGCATCCCTACGCTTTGTTTGCTTCGGATTGTGAGTAATTTGTTTAAAAGATGATGGGTAAAAATATCCTTAAAGATATTGCAGAGTGCAATGTAATATGATTGCATTGGTTTTGGACTGCAATCACATTACATCCATTGGTTGTAATGTAATTATTTTGCAATCTTATATTATAGTGGTCTTTTACAAAATAAATATTACAATGTAATTTAATTGAGTACATTGCAGAGAATGTGACTTTACATCCCTTGTACCAAACACACCCAAACTCTTTTTTTTCCCAACTGAGTGCCACGTGTTACTCAATTAAGGTGCCACCAAAAAGCCATTCAATTCTTCACTGACCTCCCTTTCTTCCTAACCCAACTCTTTTCTTTCCAAATTGAGTATCACATGTAACTCAATTGAGGCACCGCTTGTCAAAAGGCTTCCTTTAATATAGAGGTATAAATATAGAGTAAGATAAATCTCATCCTATATACCTTGTTTGGTATTGTTAGAGAATGGTTTTCTTTTTTTCATTGATTAAAGTTAACTGTATCTATGCATTGAATACTAAATATAAAATTTTAAAGGAATTATGTGAACTTGTAGAGGTAAAAAAAATAGACATAAAAGTAATTAGGATGTGCAACCCATATGCTTCTATATATATACACCATAGAATTAAAATAATCCTTCCATTTTCAACGAGATTGAATTATCGTATATTTTTAAGAAACATGAGTCATCCTATATTTGTCATCTTATATATTCTCCTCTTAAAGTGCATAACTAATTGAAATCTATTATTATTCAAATATTAAATACAAATTTTTAAAAGATATCCCTTTACGAGTATAACTGAAAACATAAAAATAAGGAGTCATCCAGTATACAGAGTAGTCCTTCTTCTATTTTTATAGTCGTTAACCGCCTTGAGGTATCCTAGTTGGCAAATCCATATTGGACATGGATTGTTGTTAGCTAATGTGTTCATTAATTGAACTAAGGGGTATTACAAAAAATAATCCTTAAAGATAATATGTTTTCAAAAATAATTCTCTTTATAATTTTAACTGTTTTTAACCAAGTTCAAACAAAATTACCTTTAATGAAACCTCCTCATATTCAAGTGCAAATGATGTTATACGCCATGAACATGATGTTAAATGCCATATTGAAAAAATATTATTGTTACATGTCATGTACAAAAATATATTACACGTTGTGGTTAAAAAAGATTATTATAAGCCATGTTGAAAAACAAAATTGTTGTTACACCCTATATACATAAACATATTATACATAAAATCAATAATGATATGTCTTAAAACATTTAAGATGTGCCTTATTTTTGGACCAAGTGGCGTGATAGTTTTGTGCCATGTGGAGCTCCAGTTGATTGACATGTGGGTTGACGTGGGTTTGTTGAGTTTGGAGGCTTCTAGATGCGGATTTGATCTTTTTGGTTTTTCGCTCTAAATATGTGGGCTTGAGGTTTGCCACATCTGTGTTTTCATTTTTGAATTCTTCTATTTTCAAGTATAATCTTCGTTATCATCTCTATTCTCTTTATCAATTCTTTTATCCCACATAGGTTTATGAATTTCTTTATCAATTCCATTGCCTTATTCTCATCCATGAGGTTCCAAACCATGGATTACATCCTTGCCTTAGTCAAACTTTTTCTAACTTGTGAAACCATGTTTATTAGTTATAATCTTTGAGGTATGGGTTACCTATTGTTGTTGACCCATACGATTTAAATAGTGGAAGCAAGATGGATGCATGGTCTATCAAATTGGTAGTAAATCTTGTTAACTGCCTCATACCTTTTTTGCATCCATATGGATGTGGACTATTTTTGCTTTCCTATTGCCAGTAGTACTTTGATTTTTTGTTCTATATAGACCCCATTGCTTTCCTTATTGGGTAAATTATCTTCCTTTGAATGAAAAATAGTTTATAGCAATTAAGTTGTTTGGATCCGGTTAATGGGTGTTTATAGATGCCAGTAAAAGCATGCTCATATCTGAGTATTTTATTTAATGATTAGTGCAATACAATCATTTATACAATTCTTAAGTCTTATAGAATGTTAGTCAATAATTAAAGTAAGCTCTAATTTTTAAAAAAATTTCTATTTCATCACTTTTTTATCATAACACTATTAAAATATCAATATTTATCAATTATTTAAGACATCCAAAACCTATGTTTATGTGTATTCACTGTAAAAATATCAATATTTATCAATTATATAAGACATTCAAAACCTATACTTATATCTATTCATTAAACGATGATCATTGAAATATTTTTTTATTATATTTATTAGTAAGATTTATTCAATTTATAAATAAAAAATTTAATTGCATTGAATGGTTTCATTAAAAAATATATTTTAATTTTAATAGTATTGAAAATTTTAAATATTAATATTTTAAGTTNAAAATATATTTTTAAATTTTAATAGTATTGAATAATTTAAAATATTAAATATTTTTAAGTTAAAAATTTTTTAAGTTAAATATTAATATATTTTAATTTTTTTTAATATTTTAAGTTAAATATTAATATTCATTAATCTATATTCTTAAACTTAGAATAAGAGTTTTTTTTTTCTAAAAATGTCTTACGCCACTCTAAGGTGTAAGTCATTTTTCGTGGTCAATAGTTGTTTTTCCCATTGACTCATGAAATGTTTTACATTTGAAATAAATTTTTTACCTTCCAAATAAATATACATCCTGAAAATATTTAAAAAAAAATATTTTACAATAAAACAAACGGACCTTTAGTAAAAATCTTTTCTTGAATAGCATATGGAGGAAGAGATGGATATCAGTGGTGGGTCCTACATTGTGGTCTTTATGACTTGCTCAAAATAATTTGGTTTTTAATAAGTGATGGGAGAAATGGCCCAATACGGATGAACTGAACTTTAATGTTGATGAATTCGTTAGAGGGAAACTCGGTCTAGCAGGGTGTGTGGGAGTGCTTAGAGATTGTTTAAATAGAATAAAATAAGAATATTGGGTGTTAATTGTATTAATGTTTTAATTGTTTATATTGAAAAAGATAAGACTTTAAAATAAAATAGATGATGAGTTTCTTACAGATAATGTAATTGTTTATATATCAAAAAAACATTGTCATCCTTGAACAAAATTTTCTTGGAGGACTATTATAAGTTTTTTTTTTATTTGTATGTTATATAAAATTATTATTTATCATGAATCTTTTGATTATTAATAGTTAAGTTCAATATATTAATTTAAAAAAATTTTATTCTTTATTCCTCTTATTTTTTAACCCCCTAATAAAAGTTGGTTAACTCCGTCCTTAAACGCTACGAGAGTTTAGGGAGGGTGCTTCAATGCATATTTTATATGTTAGTTGTAATATAATGAGCTTACTTATATGTATAATTTTTTTTATTGTTATCTTAGGTGTTATTTCTGGTGAGTTATGTTTTGTCTCTCCAGATTGAAGCTTTGTAAGTTACTTTCTTTTAATAAAATAGACTTATTTGAGAAAAAAAAAGAGCACAATTTTTGTTCTTCATTGTTTGTGTCACTGTGTATAGGTGTGTGGCATTGCCGATTGTGGTGGGTGACTTCAGATTGCCTATGCTCTTGTTGCTTGTTCGCAAGCCAGGTAAACGAGTTACTTTAAGTTTTGTATCCACAACCCAATTAAAGAATAGGGTTTTATGTCTTCCTCATTCGATCTTGGGGCACTTAGATTTTTGTAAATGTCATATTCAAATGAAAATCATTTATCTGTTTTTTTTTTTAAAATATTAAAGATATATATATATATATGTATAGATTTCGTGTTTTTATATAGTAATGGTAATAATATATTATTTCATTAGTCAATTAGCATCTTTTCAAGCAATAGTGTTTACATGAATGATTGCCGAGAGGGCTTGCGTCCTTTTCTTTTTTTTATTTTCTCAAGTCTTTCGGTTGCTTTCAATTGTAAATATAATATATATCAAATTATTACTTAAATGAAATACTAGTCTTTGGTGCTTTCAAATAAACAATGGCTGCTCTCTTTTGACCGCACATCAACTGCAACAATCTCCAAATGCTCTGTTAGTACTACACCTGTATGCTGCGCTATCACAAGTTTTGCAAGTCCTATAATTAATTTGCAGTAAGCTGCGGCTATTTTTTTTTTGGGGATTATTGAAATTTTATTTCAATATTTGAAGGAAGCAGGTTTCCTGCTACAATATTTACAAGAGGGGAAACACCCAGAAAATAGAAGCTAACAGAATAACTAGGCTGAAATTATGCCCTAGCTCATATATAGATCATTTTGGAAACTACAATAGGAGAAGAGCTAATACAGTGAGCTCTTTTCACCAAGGCTTGATTTCATGCTTCGATCATCATCTTTGCACCTCGTGAATATCATCATCATCATGCACCAGAGATGCTTGCGCTTTCAAATCATCAATATCAAAATTCCAGGCGCTAATTCCTCTTTGATACTGACTCTGCGATGCAGCTTCTTGCTCTGCAGCATCTTTAAGCTGAAGGGGTTTCACAGGATTACATAGAGGTGGCATAGGAGCAAATAACTTCTTCACAGAAAGCTCCGAAGGGTTTGCATGCTTGAAAAACGAATGCTTCAATAATTTCTCTGCAGTGGGCCTCTTTGTTTGATCTTTCACCAGGCACATCGCAACCATATCTTTGAAAGACTTGGAGAACTTCTTATCACGATCTTGATCAAGTCGTGGAGGAGCATTTTGTATGGTCATCAACAGAACCTTCATCGGTGGATATTTCGAAAAGGGTGCATGACCATGGGCCAACTCCAATGCTGTTATGCCGAATGACCATATATCTGCCTTGGAGTTATATCCCGTTCCTGACTGCAAGACCTCCGGTGCCATCCAGCAAGGAGTCCCCACAAAGGTATTTCTCGAACGTTGTCTGTCTCCTGAATCAAACATGCAAGCTGAAACACCGAAATCGGCGAGCTTAACCGTTCCATTGTTATCAAGCAGTATGTTCCCAGCCTTGACATCCCGATGGATATGTCCTTGTCGGTGAAGATAATCCAAAGCCTTAAGAATTTCCTTAAGAATGGAAGCGATGGCAGCCTCTTCGAATCCATCGGGATAAGCCGTTTTCATGCGATGCAAGCAGGAACCCTCCGACATGAACGGCATGACTACCCAAAGGTTGTGGTCAACTACAAACGAAGAATACGCCCGAAGAACATTAGGGTGATCGATCAAACTCATTGTTTGAGCCTCCCGACGTACGTCATCCAAATTATTACCGTTGCAGCGTTCAAGATCCAAACTCTTGACAGCCACGACATCCTTTGAAGGAAGATAGATTGCTTTGTAAACAGTAGCAGTGGCGCCATGGCCAATTTCTTCAAGAAGCTGGTAATCGCTAGGGTTCGCTGAGTAACTCCGAGTCCCTTCCATTCTCCCCATTGGCAAACCAACCAACCAATCACTCTTGGGAGAAATCGTCGCTTCAAGGAAGAGTAATAGAATAGTCCTTCAAGGACTGGCTTTTTCTGTTTCTATAGTTTGAGTCGGTGGAGTCGTCTTTATCGTGTATCCTTGCTGCTACAAATAATTAAAGTTATAATTAACAATTTGACATTAATTAATAAAATTTTTATATATTTAAATAACTTTTTTAAATAAACAAAGACTTCAACCGATGCAATTGCTTTTATCAAACCATACGTCTGTTATTTGATTAAATAAATGGTTGTTGTTGGACAATGAAAATCTACATCTAATAAAAAACCATTTCTTTAGCTAACTTGCGTGTATCAAATAAAGTTATACATAAGTTTAAGTAGGACTCTGATAATTAACTTGTTTACGTCAAATTTAAATTTAATTTATTAAGAAAAATTCATTTTAATAAAGAGTTCAAGATTGAAAAGAAAATAGATAGACAAAAATTAGTCATTATTTTAATTTAATAAAAAAAATCATTATTCAAGAGTAAAATAGTTTAAGTAATAATCAATTTGTCAATGTTTAATTTTTTAAGAAAATTATCAATTAAGGAAAATTTACTTAAACGACTTTGAAAAATTTACTTAAAGAATTGAGGCAGTTTTTGTACACGTTACAAAGTACTGAAATCAACTTTAATGCCTTTAAAAAAAACTTTAATGTTAAATAAAGAAATAAATATAAATCAGTGAACATTTTAATTTAATATAAAAAGTAATCATTAAAAACAAAAAAGTTAATTTAATAATTTATGAAGGCAAATATGTCGGTTTTTTTTTTTTGTGCTTCTGGATTTCGTGTTTTTTATATAGTTATGATAATAATAAACAATTGCTGCTCCCTTTTGGCTGTTTTAAATAATTTTCAAATTACGAAGAAGGTACCAAAACGTGACTAGCAAAGGTGATTTTTTAACATTTTCACATGGCAGACCTCAAATTCTATTGGAGCCACATGACAATGGCCAGCGCAAAAGTGATGTTCCAGTCAAATTCATGTTGCTAACTGAGAGATTTCCTGGAAGTTTCCAGTCGCTTAAGACTGCAGAATGATATAAATTAATGCTTTCAAGCTCCAAGCAGTCACCATTATCTGAAATCTTCCAGAATATTGATGATGAGAACTGCAAGGGTGCTTAACGAGCAATGGATGCATTTTATGATCCACTTTTTCATTTTCTTCCTCCTAGCTCCTTCTCTGCGTTCAGAGGTCAGTAGTACTGTACCTTTGACATCTTCAGAGAAGCAGAACCAAAGCAATGAGGTAATGGCGTTGTTGGCTTTCAAGCATAGTTCTGTTGAAGCCTTCTCCTGGGAGTGTATATGATTGGGTTTGGCTTGCTGCCTGGATGGGGTTCATTAATGGTGTAATAATTGGAGTGTACGCTGGACTTATTTTGTTCGAAGTAAAAGATCGATGGTTTATGAAGACTTTTCATGTCACTCCGCGACGAAGATCAGAACAGTTCTACAGTAGACGAAGGCGTCCATGCAGAAGGTGAGAATGCAGCAGAATTCTTTATCTTTATTGTAACTTCTTCCTTTGTACATAAATAAAAAATTACCTTGTTGCTTGTTGGCTGTTTCCGAGTAGTGAAAGTAATGCATGGAGTGAACTTAAACAAATCAAAAGTTTGATGCATTATCAAGCACAGATTAATCCATGATAATCTTTGTATGTGTATGAATAATGATAATCTTTGCTTCCAAATGCTGTCAGAGAACAATGATTTATTTGGATTTCTTACAATTTAAGCAGTAAGGTGTACAAATCAGTACTATGCATGAAGAAATTGACTAATATAATTAGTTTCACCAAAGAAAATTAATCCTAATGTATTAACTAGGAAATATAAACAAATCTACTTAGGGGCCAAGGAAATATTAGTGATCTCGGACTTATCGCAATCAACCATTTGCATACCTAACCCTTACTTGAAAATAGTTAATTTAGAATTTGAAATCATACGTACTTAAATTTATTTAAATTCAAAATAATTCAAATTTGAAATCATTTAATCGGAATCCGACCTAATTTGCATAATAACGCGTGAGTCAACTATGAAACTAATAGACATAGTGATCAATAAATAAAATTAATAAAATTAAAATAAGTTGAATTTTAATTAGACACGAGGAATGACTATAAAGATAGTAAAAAATGAAATTGAAGCAAGAAAATCATATGTATGCGTATAAAAATTCAAACAAACAAAATAAATTTTGATATAGTCCAAATTTGAATTTGATCTTTGTGCTATCTTAATTTGGTTATTTTATTCTCTTTATCCTAATTTCAAAGAATTTAATTTTTTATAATTTTTATTAAAAGTGTATTTAATTTAAGGACAATTGGTAAAATTCTGACATTAACTTCCGCCACATCAATGTGATTTTTTTGTTGATGATGTGGATATGCCAACTTGAATTTTTTTTATCACATGATACACATTTGTAGAAAGGAGCTTTAATTTTAATAACAAAAATATTAAAATTGTTTCTTTTTTTAATCTAAAAAGAATATTAATTATTGAATTGAAATAAAATAAAGTTTTTTAGATTGATATGTGGCATGTAGTAAAAAAAACTAATCCATTCATCATGTCATGGCATAACCAAAATGCTATACATATTAAGGGTAAATTAATTTAACACCATTACCAATCGTTCTTAAATTGACTTTTAAGCAAAAGCGTAAGGATTAAATTCATTAAATTGATGTTGAGAGACTAAAAATTAATGAAATTAAGATAATAAAGGGATCAAATTTAAACTTTGGTCCTTTGATATCCTATTCAAATGGTAGCTCTTTAACTTTTCAGCAACTATTTACTAAAATGTATGCAAAAATATATTCAATAAGTCTTTACACATCATTGATTGATCTTCTCATTGAATTTTATCAATTTATAATTTTGATTTTCATTTAATTGTTTTAAATTAAGAATTTCACAAATGCCACTTAATTGGGAAAAGAAAGCTTGGAATCCGTTATAAAGAGCTTGAAGTACTTAAACAAACTGAGGTCGTGTCTTCACACGTGCTTTAAGGAACCCCACTAAAGTAAGTGGTTTAGTGGAGTCAATACGGCGTTTGAAGATTGAAGACTTAATTGTGGAGTCAATACGGCGTCATTTCATCTTTGCCAGTTCTGATAGTCTAAAGCGCAGGCTAAGAAGTCGTTTAAATAAGTCTTGTAATTGGTTAGCTGTTATACGGTGGATGGCTGTGTCGTTTTATTTTTAAATTATTGTATAAAAATCAAAAACTGGGAAATGAATTGGTGTGTGAAAACCCATTTTCCTGTAAAACTTTTGAGCCCTCTTTCTTTCATTCAATTTTTCTCTCTGATCTTCTCTGAGTTTTTCAGCAAAACTCATAAAACTCAACACTGCATTCTTTCTGAGATGCTTAACTTGATTAATTAGTTAATTAATTAAGAATTAGTTTTTAACATTTTTGCATGACTAATTAGTGTTGAAATGTTGACCGGAGAGGTTTCATAGGAATAACGTTAGTGGAAAAGTTTCACGTTTTTTCTTTTTTTGTCAATGGCGTTATGGACAAGTTGATTTGATCAGACAAAACTGGGATTTCAGTCTATGGTGTACCGTTTGTCAATATCTCGTTGGAACAGTTCAGCCAAGAAGCAAGACTAATCAGGATATTTTAACCTTTTCCTTGAATTACCTCAAGACTTGTGGTTATTATTAGTTTGAGAATATTCTGATCAGACGCATAATATGACTAACCAAATTATTCCCGACAATATTTCATTTTCGCATGTGGTTACTGCTCGTTATTCAACCCACTCGATACTGACATTAGAAAATTTGAAGTTACAGTGTTACAGAGTCAAATAGATGTGACACATTTTAACGAGGGAAATTTCCTTGAAGTCTCTAAATACTGCAGCAGTGGCATCGCCACATTTTGATTATGTCACTTTAAATGGGAAATCAGGGCCCTGTTCAACCAAAACCTTCCAGAATGAAAATGAGAGATTTCTGGTCAGTCAAGCGATGGATGCATTGCTTCTGCTCCTTGATTATCATCCTCCTATCTGCATCTTCCACACCTCTGGAGGCTAGCAATAACTACACCCCGTCTTTGCAGCAACGGAATCGTCACAATGAAGTGATGTCCCCGTCTTCTGCCCCCTTGTGGCTGTCAGCCTGAAACAGACCCCATAAGTTCTGAGCAATCTCAAAAAGGAAAAAACCATTCCATACTGAGTAGCTTTGAATATTGGATGTGGGTGATTGCTTTCATGGGCTACATTGCTGGTGTATCAATTGGAGTTTGTGTTGGAAATGTTATGTTTCAAGACAGAGAGGAATGGTTCATTAAAACAAAGCTTATGATCATTTCAAAATGCAAAAGAACCAAAAAAACCTGGAGGATAATAGACAGAGAGCATCCATGACAGAAGGGGAGAATGGAATGCAAATTAGGAATTTGTAAGGGACTTTCTTGCTGTTCAAGAATCTAACATATCCAGAGGTAAATCATCTCTCCTACGTTACTGCTCCAAATGTTAAATATCAAATAATTTGTCAGACAGGTAATTAATGCTCTTTGACATTTACTAACTTTTGACATATATGGTTTTTCAGGGGTGGTTGCGCTCTTAGTCCTCTTGGAAGGTTGCCCGAAGTTTGACAGTGGAAAATCATCTATATTTGGCACCTAAATGATAGCTCCTTCCACCATGTTGCCTGTGGGCTTGCTGTACAGTAAAAGTAAAGTATGAAGTGAACTCAATAAAGAGATTGAAGATCATCTTTAATTCTTTTGCATGTGTAAAATCTTGAATACTGATGTAAAGAGATTGATAAGAAAGCTACATTCATGCCCAAATAACCATTGTTACACAAGATATTTGAAATTCATTTGTTGCAAATTTTGATATGATCAACTTTCAAAGTAAACTTTACAAGCTACTTTTCCATCAATTTCAAACTCTGAATTTTATAACTATTTTGTTCAAATTATGATATATCTTTTTGGATTTTTTCTATTGTAAAAAAATCCAAAACAAAAGCAAATATAATTAATAAGATTAATGGTTACTACGTAAAAATAATCTTTAACAAATATAAATTTGAATCTTTTAAATATTAGTATATATAAGAGTGCAAATAGTGAACAAATATATATATATATACACACATTTTGACAATCTACTCAATTAACTATTTTATCCTTAATTAATGATTTTCATACTAAATTAAAATATTGACTAATATTTATTTGGTTTTTATTAATATTGAAATTCTTATTAAATTAAAATTTTCTTAATTGATAATATTTTTATTAAATTAAATATTAAATATTGATTATTTTTTATATTTATGTTCTGTCTTTTTTTTTCCGGTGATAGCTCGATCCTACTAGCCTAGTCAACTGCAGCACCTTGTCTGTTTAGAATAAAACTTCACTTGTTCCTAGGCTAAAAATAGAAAAACGAGTGCAACCTTCCGGCCCCGGTTTTCTTTTTAACTCGATCAAATAAGTCATTACATTAATGATAAATTCAAGATACAAAAGCCAAGGTCTAGTTTACATAAGGCTAAATGCTTAAATTAGAGCTAAACATTCGGACACTTTTTTTAATTAAAGATCAAATGTTTCAATTGTAATATTTAAGGGTCAAACGTTTTTAATTTCTTACAATTAAGGATTAAGTTAACAGGTGGATGGAACATGTATCACATACGATAAAAAATTACGTGAGTTGATGACATGACATGTTGGGAAATATTATTGTTACTTTTTATGAAAAAAATATTATTAAAGCCAAGTTGAAAATTGAAGTGTTACACATCATGTTCTAAAATTTAGTTGTTACACGTCATGTTGAAAATTTGATTGTTACACGTCATGTTGAAAATTTAATTGTTACACACCATGTTGAAAAATGTAATTGTTACACGTCATGTTGAAAAATGTACTTCTTACATGTCATATTGAAAATTTAGTTGTTACAGACCATGTTGAAAAATATAGTTGTTACACATCATGCTGAAGATTTAGTTGTTATATGTTATGTTGAAAAATTTAGTTATTACATGTCATGATGAAAAAGTTATTATACGCCACGCCATAATTTGAACCGTTTGGACTTAACACAAAATATTTTTTGACAAAACTACCTTTCTGTATCTTACACAACAAGTTAGCGTTCACATAATGCGCGTATCCTACAAGTGCTAGACACCTCTCATCTTAGCCCTTAATTGTAAGGAATCGAAAATGTTTAGCCCTTGATTGTTACAATTGAAATATTTGACCTTAAATTAACAAAAACCTAAAGATTTTGACTCCAAATTGAGCAGTTTGTCGTTTACGTAAATACACTGACTCTGGAAATCATGGATGAATAATCATCCTATTAAACCTATTAACATCTTGCACCGAAGACAACTGGAATGGTTCATACTTTTTGTAGGTGAAATCCCAAGGGAGTTGAGTAGACTTGTCCGTTCAGAGAGGTTTACAGTTGAGAACACTGGGCTGACAGGACGAATTCCATCTGAAATGTTTAACATCTCTTCCTTCAAAGACTTTGTGGTGATGAACCATAGCGTATCGAGCAGCCTACCTCCAGACCCTTGTCACCGTCTTCTTATTCCGGAAAAGCTTTTTTTTCTTTAACAACAAGCTTAATGGCAGCTTTCCTATAGATATTAGCAATTGTACAATTCTTTAGCTACTTCACCACGGCAGCAACAACTTTACAAGTAATTAAAGTTTATGAGTACATTTCATTATTTGATGGATTTATGCATAGCAAATCTCATAAAATCTAACAAACATTAATATTCCTTGTGCATTAAATGGTTTATGGCTCTGTTATGATAGTTTTGAATTGTAGTTTAATCTTTTTTTTTGAAAGTTGGAATAATTCATTAAAGGGAGTAACCAATGGTTAAACTCTAATCAAAAGTACAAAAGCACTACAATTTTAAGACCTATGCGCAGTCCCAGTGATGGCATAACCCGCAAAATTACATAATTGGGCAAAGCTAAGGCCACTAACATAGAATTTCCTAAGTAGTACATTCACAATTCCTGCTCCTTAAATGTTGTCTTTAATCTCAACTTTTCAATTAGAGCTCATCAGCATCAAGCAAGCCCTTTCACCACCTCTCCCTACCTGAGGAACCAATGGAGCATCAGAAACATCTGTCATAGACTATTACCAACAACAGAACAAACAAGCTGTCCACCTACCAGTCAATACTGAAAACAGAAATCAGGCAAGAAAGATTTCATGCTACCAGGCCAACATTACAACAAGCAAAAGAAGCATCCAGTCACACAAAGATGCATCTAAACCATCACAAAAAGTACCACAAAAAATCTCGTTGATCATTAATTCACTCCTAGCCCTACCTCACTTCTCCTACTGTTAGTGTCCTCCCAAACATTCACCAGGTCCACCTTTCTGCCTATTCCCTAAACAACCTTTTTGCCAGGTTATGCCCCGTTAGGACAGTGGTAAACCACAGCAAAATCATCGGCCAAAAACAGAGATCCCTGTACATATTTTTAGCAACACCTCCTCGTACTCCCATTGTGGAGCCAGTAAGCCAACCCTCAACAACTCTCTGTTCCATTACAACTAGAAATAGAACAGAACAAGGAAATTCATCAAGAAAACCAATCCCTAAAGGGGACATTCAAATCCCTAAATCAACCTACACCTACATATCAAAACAAAGGATAGATACATCCATAATTGCCATTCTCAGCAGAATCAATATTCAGAACTTCAGTCCAAACACTAACCAGATCAATTTCCCTTCCTATTCTAGATTTAGCAAGGATATCTGCTTGCTGGTTTGCCACCCTTCTTACATGTTTAATTTCCCACCTTTTCACCTTTCTTTTCAGCATTTCAATTTGGAGTATCCCCTTTCTCATTCTCCAAGGAGCATGTTAGGTGCTTGTATCCAACTCAACGCATTTGTGGAGTTACTCTCGACGACCAGAGAATGAGAACCATTCTAGTTTGATGCAGAGAACATCATAAAAGCTTGTCTAATAGGCAGCACTTCCGCTAGGTTAGAATCTCCCATCCCTATTGACCTGGAGAATATAATTTTGGTCTCTCGTACAGAATTCTTGAGGATCCCGCCAATTCTATCTTCCTCGGGGCTTCCACTAGCTGCTCTGTCCACGTTAAACTTCATAGAACCTTCTGCAGGATTCATCCACTCTACCTTAAGTCTTGTCTTTTTGACACAATTAAAAACAGCACCTAACCTTGGCTCATTAAAGGTTTCAAGAGTCCTACCATATTCCCTCGGCCATTTGGCCTTTGCCCATGCGGAAACACTCAACTTCACCAACTCGTAGATCTGAGCCTGGTCCCAAGTTTTACCTCCAAAAACAATGTCATTCCTAGCCAGCCAGAGAGACCAAATCATCGCAAAGAATGCCATCTTTCATACTTTTATTTCTCCTTCCTTAAGTGCCACAGCGTTCCAAGACTCAAAAAATGTGGTCAAGTTCTCTAGTTGGACCCAACTGACGTTCCACTCCTTGCACCATTCAGCCTAAATGCACCTGATTCAAAACAATAAATGAAAATGTGGTTAATGGTTTCGATAACTTGATAAATTGTAGTTTAAGTTAAATAGTTTAGTTCTAGTTAAACTTATATATCTTGTTAAACAAGTTTTTAATTTCAGTTAGATTAGGATATTAATCCTCATTAGATTAGGATAAGTTTATTATACTTTTTTTTTTAAAAATGAATATAATTGATTCTTGAATAAGTACATCAAAATCAATAATAAATGTATTTTGCCATTTCCTCATCAAACACAAACCCAAAATCAGAACCAATGCCTATAAAATCATTCAGCTATCCCCTATTTTCGTTTACCTTTCAACTTTGCCCTAATTCCCTATCATGAAACTCACAAAACTTTAACAGAAGCAAATCCCATATCTACAAAATAAAACCCATACCCTGTCCATAGACCTAAACTTCCACTAATGATCATATCCACGCCTTCAAGAAGTTGTCTTTTTTCACGCCTCATTTGACAAGGGTGACTACATACCTGTTAGCTTCCTTGAAAATGATTGACAAAATGCACACACCCAATCAGCTCATTCATCTCAACCATCTACTGGAAAAGCTTCCACCATTTCCATGGTCGTTTCATAGGATTGACCATACAACAAACAGCAACACTCGAATTGGATTCCACCATCAAAAGCTCCACACCTACCCAACCAAAGTTGCAAAACATTTCCAACGCCGCTTTAATTGTCATCAACTCTGCAAAATTAGACTTACACACCCTCACTAGAGTAGAAACAATAGCTGTCATATTTCCTCTATTATCACTCACCTTGTGGTGCACAAATATTACCTCTATCTTTATCCCTTTCCCCACTTTTGTTTCCTATAACAATATCATCTGTACCTTATTTTGTTGTACTACCCTCCTCACAGCCCCTCTCTTATCCTGATTCCCCAACCATCTCACATTCCACAAAAGCACCTCATTGTCCCTTCTCACTTTCAAGGAGTTTTACTCTTTTGATTCAATAACTTTACTTGGCCTTATAAAAGGATTATATGGGGTTAAAGAATAGAATGAAGCCTAGATCGAGAGAGTGATTTGGGTGTATGTGAAATAACGGTTGTGAGTTTAAGACTATTTTAATAATCTTTTGATTTTTCTTAGTGGATCTAGGTAAATTTTTGTATTTTTATGGGTGTACTGGATTTCTTTCTTCTCTTATTCTGTGTTCTTATGGTGTGCTTGATTTTTTTCTTCCCTTATTCTATTTATTGGGTGTTATCTTAGGCAACTCTTTTGATATTTTTCAGCAATTTTCACAACAAATTCAGTGAATTTAAATCTCCTGATGGCACTTCGTCAACCAAGTACGAGATTAAAAAGTTAAATGAAAAAAACAATTTTAGCCTGTGGTGAGTTAAGATGTGTATATTGCTAGTGTAACAAGGATTGTTGAAAAAGGAAAAAACCATCTTCTCTCGAATATATCTAATGGTGAGAAAGATGATCTTATGAAAAAAGCACATCGTATGAAAACTTTATGAATACTATATTATATGATCGAAACACTCTTATGATGTAAGAGCATCTTTAAATTTCAAAGGATTGAAGAAGAAAATTGATGGTATTTTGTGAATAGTGGAAAAGATAGAGAGAAGGCTTATACAAAAAAATTATTAAAATCAAATGGAAAAGCTGATTGTCAATGTTACCTACTTGATGATTGATTATGACAAATTTATTATTTCCATTATTAAATTATGAGATTCAAAAATTATCCTAGAGTCTTATATTTATGTGTGTGTTCTATTTTTTGAGGTATTAGTTGCGCATCTCTTAGTTTGCGGGTTGTTATTGTTTACTCATCTTGAGTTGGTATTGGGTATTGTCACTACAGCAATATTGAGTTTTCATCACACTTTTTATAGCTATTTAAATTTTTAGCTTTATTTTTTTCACATTTAGTAATAATAGAAAAAAGTGCAACTTTTGCTAATGTATTGAATATCTATAGTTAAATTTTATTTATAACGCATTTAAAAATTTATATAATAAAGTCAGAATTATAAAAATATTCTAAAAAACATAAAAAAATGTTATTAAAAATATTTTTAGTAGCATGCTTTAAAAATATGCTGTTTTAAGTCAAATTTGTTGTAGTGTGTTGTTTGTGGGTTTGTTTATGCTGCTTTACGGTTGATTCAAAGGTGATGTTTTCTTGTTGAGCAACATGTAGCAGTGGCTGCGTACAGTGAAGGTTACTTAATTAGAGGGTGGTTTTAGTATCTTCTTTTTACTTTGATTTTGGCTATTGGAGGTTGTGAGTTTCTCATGTCTTTTTTTGAAGTCTACGGCTCGTAGCTAGTATTTTTCTAGCTTAAAACGCACACGTTTCAATTACGTAATGGGGCACCCCAGATTCATATTAATGAATTATTTATCAAAAGAAAAAAAAATCATGCATGATAAGTGTAACAAAAAATATTTCTATTAAAACAATAATTCTTACGAAATGACTGATAAATTTGTTCCCAAAAAAAAGGGTCATCACAGCTACTTCCAGGAAATTGAAAGGATTCAATTATCGCGTGTCAAAAGTGAACATCACGTACGAATTTTCCACCATGACTTCTACATTTGCCCACAGAATTCTAGTCAAGCAAGTCATTGTAATAGACTCTTGATAAGTATTGGTTGATTGTGCTAACCTGCCAAAGGCACTTGTTTCTCTTCAAATTTTAATGATAAGTATTGGTTGATTGTGCTAACCTGCCAAAGGCACTTGTTTCTCTTCAAAATTTAATGATAAGTATTGGTTAGTAAGACTGCCCATCTGTCTGTATCGGACGGTTGCCCTCCTCACCTTTATAGAGTCTCTTAAAGCTTTTTGACCGTGAATGCCCAATTGGTAGAGATCTTAATGCTAGACCCGAAAGGCGTTACAGTCATCGTTATGAAATGAAGTGCGACAGGTCTATCCTATGGCTGCAGGCGGATGCTAGGGCGGCATTACTGCTCTAGAGAAGGCCGAGCTGTAGCTCACGTGCCTGCACCGAGTTGGTGGCTGACTGCGCTTTTTCCTTAGCCACTTGTTTCCCTTCAAATTTTAAATCACTTCGTAGCAAAAAAAAAAAGAAAATTGTATCCGTAGTTTTGAATACTCTTATTTTTTTTAGCTCCTTTTCCTTCTTGGAACATCAATTTATATGGAGAAACCTTGCCATCTATTTAGTATAGCTTTGGTCATTTCCATTCAATGTTATAATATAGTTTGTCTCTCTGATCAGCTGGCTCTTAATCGTGCCGATGAGGAAGCCCTTCTTGCCTTGAAAGCTCACATAATTCTGGATCCTGGAAACATATTGGCCAAAAACTGGTCCAATTCTATTTCATTTTGTAATTGGTTTGGTGTTTCCTGCGGTTCCCGGCACAAAAGAGTCACAGCCTTGACTCTTCCTGGCATGAGTCTAAACGGCACCCTCCCTCCACAGCTAGGAAACCTTTCTTTCCTCACAACCTTGGACCTCCGAGACAACAATTTCCATGGCAATCTGCCCCCTGAGTTGGCTAAGTTGCGCCGTCTGAAATCTATGATTTTGTCAAAGAACTACTTCAGTGGAGAAATTCCAGAACAAATAGGCTATCTTCCTCGGCTGCAGGACCTGTTTTTGTCAGGCAATGAACTTTCAGGTTCCATACCATTGACAATCTTCAACTCGTCTTCGTTGCAAAGGATTGTTTTGGCTACTAATAACCTTGAAGGAAGTGTTCCAGATGATTTGTGTGACCATCTTCCAGTAATTCAGATGCTTGAGATTTCTTTCAACAACTTATCAGGAAAATTTTCGCCAAACCTAGAAAGGTGTAGGCTGCTTCAGATCCTGGGGCTGTCAAACAATAGATTCACAGGAACCATACCTAGAGAATTTGGCAACTTGACTATGCTTAGGGAGTTATATCTTGGATTTAACAACTTGGAAGGTATCATTTCTATACCTCATAGTCCATGCATACCTTAAATTATATCATTAAAATAAATTACTTTAATTCCTTAATTTGTTAATTATTGTTGAAAATCTAGTGAAGATTATGCTTCAAGTAATACAACATCTATTATTTCAATTTACTTGTCTTTTTATTTCACTTTATTATTATTATTATTATTATTTGTCAAAGCTAATTTGTCTTTCATCGTTATTTTATAATACAAGATGTAGAATTAAGATTAAATAAATAAACCTAAAACATGATTTTTCTTGAGAAAATTAAATATACGTACAAGTAAAAATTACAATTATAATCAATTAATTCTTAATATTAATAAAATAACACTTAATAGACAAAAGTAATTATTTTTTATGGGATAAAACTAAATACTAGTTAATATTCATGTAGTTAGAACTTGAAATTTTGATAAATTTCAAGCTCAAATCTTGGAATATGAGAGATGACTATCCCATGAAAACCAAGTGTGTGTATGTATGTATGTATATATATTAGCTAGTAAGATCATGGTTTACAAAGAACAAATGGAACAGAAAAAGTAAGATTTAAATAAAGGAGAGAAATGAACAATAATTATAATGGTAAAAAATAATTTAATTTTGACTGTGAATGTGATTTTCATTGCCAAATGCTAAGTTTTAATAATGAAATAATCTACTTGAAAATATTATGATAGAATTTTATGTAACTGCTTAGATTATTGACTCTTAATGCTGCAATTTTAATAATGAATATCTATTTGAAAATTTTAAATTCAAGTTTCAAAATTAATCTTCGTTATCACGAACAGGAATAGACGAGAAATAGTATCGTGAGAAATAGTATTGTTAGGAGAAATCAATAACTCTGTTCCTATCCCTAACATTTGTTAGCCACCAAACGGATTAAAAACAGAGGTTTACGGTGGTTGTGATACGGCCTTTGCCTGCAAATCAATTAAAAGTTTTAAGCATAGTTATATATTTTTATAACTGATTAAATTGACAAATAATTAAAATATAATATCAGTTGTAAATTAAGTAATTAATTAATCTATGTGTAAAGGGGGTTCTTGTGATAGGGAGAGGAAGCGTTTCAAACAAGTAAAAGGATGCGCCGAAGGCGACGGAGAAGAAGATTGGAGCAGTTCCTGAAGTACTGAGTGTAGTGGCAGGTAGAATAAAGTAAAAAGAGAACTAAAGAGTAGAAAAGAATTAGAGAGAGAATTTAGAGAGAGAAGCTCTCAAGCTGAGAATGTGTTAGCTATGAGGGGAAAAGTCTCTCTAAATGAATTGTGAGGCTCTATATATAGTGCTAAAAGTGGCGGTTACTCAAGAATAGGCTTTAATGTGCTTAATAAATGACATTGTTATGAAAAACATAAATGTGAGTAATCGTTACTGTAATTAGATGTAATAAGACTTGTTCTCAAGTAAAAGGTAATAGAAAAGAGATATACAAGAAAAGGTACAAGAGAAGAAACTGTACATGAATAGGTGTACGAGAACAAGGTAAGAGGGTGAAACACTTCTACTTCAGGAAAAGGTTAAGAGGAAGACCTCTTAACTACCTCCATATCTAAGCCACCAAGCCAAACTTTTCGGAACATCCCAAGATGAAATTAACCCATGAACCCTACCACTTATTCCGAGTTACTTTCACTGTCACCCAAGTGAAGTGGTTATTCTATTCGAAGTAGCTATTCTACTTGTATTAGTTGTTCCATATGGAGTAGTGCTTTACTTATTCTAATTGTTCTGCTTTTGCGTGAAGTAGCGCTTCACTTGTTCTAGTTATTCTGCATGAAGTAGAGCTTCACTTGTTCAGGTTGTTTTTCATACAATATTATGTTGTAACATAATTCTTTAGAGTGACAGTATTAACAAAAATCAAGTATCTATATTTTACCCCCCTGCACAAGAATTTATTGTTAAAAATAATTCGTATGTATTAATTTACAGTATAAATTTTTTTTTATACTGTAACGTATTGTATTGTATCACTTTGAGCAGTAATGCCTTAGGCAATACTACTTTAGACAGTAACACCTTAGCCAGTAATGCTTTAGACAGTAATATCTTGTATAAGGTGTAATACCAATTTTTTTTTTTGTAATGTCAATATCTTTTGTAATATTTGATTGATTATTCAATAATATTTAATATCTTTCGTAATATTTGATTGCATTTTTTTTTATGTCAATATCTTTTGTAATATTTTATTGATTATGTAATAATATTTAATATATTTTTCATAAAAAACCTTGATTCTATTTGTAATATTTTATTAATTATGCAATAATATTTAATATCTTTTTCATAAAAAAACTTGGATTCTATGTGACTTATAAATATCAAGTTATTATGAATAATTTTCTTCATTTATATTCAAATTTTAGAGCAAAGTCGATTTTTTTGCGAATCCTTTCAAGTAAGTAAATTTTTCTTTCTGTTGTAATTTTTTGTTTTATTTTTTTTTATTTTTTTATTTTTTAAATGAATTTCTCTTATTTGTTGCCCCTTGCATGAAATTTTTTTTTATATATTTCCAAGTAAGAATATGAAATAAGAAACTTTTCATGCATGAAATGATTTTTTTTTATTGAAAGAATTATATATATATATATATTCAAAAAAAATTGTTTGATTTTTGGAACTTACAGCTTGGAGTCATATGCTCCTTGTGTCAATTTTTTTTTTTTAAATTTCATGTCAGCTAGAGTAAGACAAACACTAGAGTATAGAGACAAACTAATAAACAAACACATAAAAGCTAGCAAGGCTGCACGTCTCTCGACTTTTTTTTTTTTAATATAATTTGACTTGGACTTGTGGTAGTGTCCTTTGTTTTGGTGCAGTTTTTTTCTTTTTTTACTCAAGCTTTTCTTTGATTTGTTGGCAGCAAAAAAGTTGCAAGTTGCAATTTTTTTTATATATAAAGAAGGGTTTTTTCGACATTAAAAGGTACAAAGCTGCAGGTTTTTTTTTTTAATAATAAATATTGTTTTTTTTTTTAAACATGGTAGAGGGTTTTTAGTTTGCAGCTCGCGGTATGTGCTGCGAGCTCTTTCAATTGGAGCTCACGGTTCATTCCGCGAGCTTTTTTTTTTAATCAGAGCTCGCGGTATGTACCGCGAGCTCTTTTAAGCAGAGCTCGCAGTACATGCCACGAGCTCTTTTAAGTGAGCAGCTTCTTTTTTTTTTTTTGTTATAATTTGTTATTTTATTTTAATGTATAGTTTTTGATAGGAAAAATATTAGAATAAAAGAAATGAGTAAAGGTTGAAGTGAAAGAAGTAAATAAAAGTTAATGCATGTCAGCTTTTGATAAAAGGATAAAAACTAAAACAACTAATAAGTAAATGAACAAAAGGTGACCCATGTCAAACCTTTGTTTCTCCTCTTATTTATTAGCAGCACAGGCTGCGTTTCTTGTCTCTTTTTTTTTTGAATGCAAATCGTCACCAACTCCTTCTTATCATAAGACTCTTGTATATTCAACACTCTTTTTTTAAAGTGTTAAATGTATTCCATGAGATCTTCTTTAGACTTTTGATATTCTATTCACAAATCAAGAAGATTAACCTTCTCTTGAGTAAAGAAGAAGAACTCCTTCCTGAACATCCACATCAATTGTAGTTTCTCCATTTCCTTCATTCCCCTTAGTATTTGTAACTAAAAGAATGACTTCGTCAGGTGCACTCTCATTAAAGTGTACAGATTGAGCTTGAAAAATGGTGGAAGTGAAAGATACAAGTTGAGATATGGTCTCCAACATCCGCCTATTGTTGTCTTCCAACATTTGCATTCTCTCTTAAAAAGCCTCAATCATTTCCATCAGCTTTTGGATGTAGGTTGAAATAGATGTATCTTGGTTACTAAAGGAACTGTCTATTTCTTCCAATAACGTAAAGTTTTTCTAGTAAGCTTTTACTTAATGCAATCACTCATCTCTAGTGGAGTCACCAAAATGTAAAAGGAGTTCTTGTGATAGAGAGAGGAAGCGTTGCAAACAAATAAAAAGATGCGCCGAAGGCGACGAAAAGAAATATTGGAGCAATTCCTAAAGTATTGAGTGTAGTGGCAGATAGAATAAAGTAAAAAGAGAACTAAATAGTAGAAAAGAATTAGAGAGAGAAGCTCTCAAGCTGAGAATGTGTTAGCTCTGGGGGGAAGAGCTCCTCTAAATGAATTGTGAGACTCTATATATAGTGCTAAAAGTGGCGGTTACTCAAAAATAGGCTTTAATGCGCCTAATAAATGACATAATTATGAAAAACATAAATGTGAGTAACCGTTACTGTAATTAGATGTAATAAGACTTGTTCTCAAGTAAAAGGTAATAGAAAAGAGATATACAAGAAAAGGTACAAGAGAAGAAGCTATACATGAATAGGTATACGAGAACAAGGTAAGAGGGTGAAACACTTCTACTTCAGGAAAAGGTTAAGAGGAAGACCTCTTAACTACCTCCATATCTAAGCCATCAAGCCAAACTTTCTGAAACATCTCAAAATGAAATTAACCTATGAACCCTGCTACTTATTTCGAGTTACTTTTACTCTCACCCAAGTGAAGTGGTTATTCTATTCGAAGTAGCTATTCTACTTGTATTAGTTGTTCCATATGGAGTAGTGCTTTACTTATTCTAGTTGTTCTGCTTTAAGTAGTACTCCACTTATTCTAGTTGTTTTGCGTGAAGTAGCGCTTCACTTGTTCTAGTTATTCTGCGTGAAGTAGCACTTCACTTGTTCAAGTTGTTTTCTGTACAATATTATGTTGTAACATAATTCTTTAGAATAACAGTATTAATCAAAATCAAGTATCTACACTATGTTAAAGTGGAATCGTACATTATATCTCTAATTAATTAACTAAAAAGAGATTTGATTTTATGAAGCTTGAGTTGACACAGGTGGTTGGAATGGTTCATAATTTTTGTAGGTGAAATCCCAAGGGAGTTGAGTAGGCTTGTTCGTTTGGAGAGGTTTGCAGTTGAGAACAGCGGCCTGACAGGACGAATTCCATCTGAAATGTTCAATATCTCTACCTTGAAAGACTTTGTGGTGATGAACAATAGCGTATCGGGCAGCCTCCCACATGACCTCTGTCACCGTCTTCCTAATCTGGAAAAGGTTTTTTTCTATAACAACAAGCTCGATGGCAACTTTCCAGCAGATATCGGTAATTGTACAATGCTTCAGCAACTTCGCCTAGGCAGGAACAACTTTACAGGTAAGGTTTACGAGACTTCTTGATTATTGTCTGTGTACAATTCATTACTTGACGGATATGTGCATAGGAAAACCACTTTTTCATAGCATTCTACAAAGATTGCTAAGATTTGTAGCTTGCACTTGTGCATGTATCAGTTTAACCTGATGTGTTGTTTTTTCCATTTCACACAAAGGTAATCTATCTTTATACTTCAGGAAGCCAATAGGCCTAAGTTCTACTTGAATTAATATAATGAAAGCATGTAAATAAAAAACTTGAGTCTTTTGCCAAGGGAGACCCTGTCTCAAGGCAGGACAAAATCTTTGAAATCATTAAGTGCTAAGTTCAAGTCTCACTATGTGAATTTGTTTTAACTTATGTTGGATTTTCTCTTGGCAGGCGTAATACCGCAGGAGATAGGTAATCTCAAACATCTTGAGATATTGAGATTGTCAATCAACAGTCTAACAGGCCCGATTCCACCAGGAATCTTCAACATGTCAACACTGAAAGAAATTTCATTAGCTTACAATTATTTTTCAGGTAATCTTCCATCTGATATTGGCACAGGGCTTCCAAATGTTGAAGAACTATTGGTTGGGGGCAATAAACTCGGTGGAAACATCCCTGATACTATCAGCAATGCTTCTAAACTAGCTTTTCTAGAATTGAGTGAGAACCTCTTCACCGGTACCATACCCAAGTCCTTAGGTAATCTAGAATCTCTTTTGTTGCTTGGCCTAGCAAATAATCATTTCATCAGTGATCCATCCACTCCAGAATTGAGTTTTATCACAACTTTGACAAAGTGCAGACAACTAAGGACTTTGGCAATAGCACAGAATCCCCTAGTTGGAGTATTCCCACCTTCTATTGCAAATTTATCAACTTCTCTTGAAAGTTTTGATGCCTCTGGCTGCAAAATCTTTGGTAAAATACCTGGTGGGTTTCGCAATTTAAGCAGCTTGTTCTCATTAAGCCTAAGCAACAATGAGTTGACCGGACCAATCTCTAATATATTCCAAAATTGGACAAACCTGCAAAGATTGTATCTTAGTGGCAATATGTTTGAGGGAACCATACCAGATGAACTATGTCACTTGAGGAACTTGGGAGAATTGTTTCTGCGTGATAATAGATTTTCTGGACCAATTCCAAGGTGCTTTGACAATCTTACCTCTCTAAGAATTATCTTGTTAAACTCTAACAATTTGTCTTCAAATATACCTTCTACCCTTTTGAATCTTCAAGGCCTCTTGGTTTTGAACCTGTCATCAAATTCATTGAGTGGCTCTCTAGCTCCAGAAATTGGAAATTTGAAGGTCTTAACACAAATAGATCTGTCCAAGAATACATTAGTTGGTCATATCCCACACAATTTCGGTGATCTCAAAGACTTAACTAGTCTTTCTCTGGCACATAATAATTTGCAAGGTTCCATTCCTGAATCCTTTGGCCACATGGTGAGTATGGAATTCTTAGATCTATCCAGCAATAATCTCTCTGGAGTCATTCCCAAGTCCTTGGAAAGGCTTTCCTTTCTCAAATATTTAAACGTGTCTTTTAATACACTAGAAGGAGAAATCCCAAATGGAGGACCTTTTGGAAACTTCTCAGCTAGATCATTCATTAACAATCATGCACTTTGTGGGTCTCCTCGACTGCTAGTCCCACCTTGCAATTCCAGCACCTTTCGAAGATCCAGGACAACCACTATGCATGTATTGAGATATGTTTTACCAACAATCTCTTTAATAATATTGATAACAGTCCTGTTTATTGTCTTCAAAAGGTATCAGAATAAGAAAACAAATCCACCAGCAGTGACGGAAGATTCATTACCTTTGGCAACATGGAGAAGAGTATCGTACTATGAACTTTTACAAGCAACGAATGGATTCAGTGAATCCAATTTTATTGGATCAGGGAGTTTTGGCACTGTCTATAGAGGGACACTTCAGGATGAGATGACTATTGCTATAAAAATTTTCAATTTGCAGCTAGAGGGAGCATTTAGAAGCTTTGATGTTGAATGTGAAGTAATGCGCAATATTCGCCATCGCAATCTCGTGAAGATCATTAGCAGTTGTTGTACGATTGACTTCAAAGCCTTGGTGCTTGAATTCATGCCTAATGGAAGCCTTGAGAAATGGTTGTATTCTCCGGAGTATTTTCTTGATATCATGCAGAGATTAAATATAATGATCGAAGTCGCATCAGCACTAGAATATCTCCATTTTGGAAATTCAACACCTGTGATCCACTGTGACTTAAAGCCAAGCAATGTCTTACTTGATGAAGAAATGGTTGCTCATGTTTGTGATTTTGGCATGGCCAAACTCTTGGGAGAAGGGAATTCCCTGACACAAACCATCACCCTTGCCACTATGGGGTACATGGCACCAGGTGATGTTTCCAGGTTTCTAATTCATGATTTCAAGTTTGTGTTATCTTACATCCCTATGGGGAGCATCAGCATCTAAGTCGTTTGTTCCTTCTAAAAGGATATTACTATTTTAGTGATTGATTGAAAATTAGTTTTAACTTAAGCGTATTATCTCCATATTGATTTTCTTCTTTAGTAATTCGGTTGTACTGAATTTACAGAGTATGGATCAACCGGAATTGTTTCTACAAGAGGAGATGTTTATAATTATGGTATTCTGGTGATGGAAACATTTACGGGGAGGAAGCCTACGAATGAAATGTTCGCTGGAGAAATGAACCTCAAAAGTTGGGTGAAAGAGTCGTTGCCTCACGCGATAACCGAAGTAGCAGATGCCGCTTTGTTGGGAGAAAAGAAGGAAAGTTTCATGGTTAAAACAAGTTGTATATCATCTGTTTTGCAGTTGGCTCTAGATTGTTGTGCAGAATCACCAAGAGAAAGAAAAGACATGAAGGATGTTGTCGTGACGCTTACAAAGATCAAAGAGAAGTTTCTAAAGGATATAGGACGAACTCAATCTTTGTATCTATGAAATCTTGATAACTGGTGTAAACTGTAATGAGAACCTAAGAACTCATTGTGTTTTCATGATGGTTGAAAGCTGCAGCCTGCAGGCATTGCCCAAATAATCGTCTATGAAGTTATTAAAAAAAATTTTGGCAAATTTTGATGAGATCAAGTTTCAATGTACTTTCATCAGTTTCAAATATGAAAAATTACTCATACCTAAGCCTTTTTCACTTCAAAACATAACTGAAAATAGAAGCTTTTCTCCCTTTTCTTTTCTTAAATACGCTGCTGATTCTCCTGTTCCTTTTGTTGAAACTAATGATTGCACATACCCAAGTGGACAAATAGGCCAAGTGACAAACCACTGGAAAACATGCACATCAGTACGTGTATTTGATAATATTGAAGATCACCATGTGAGACTTTGCATGTTTATATAGCAGCTATGTTTAACACTTGTAATCAGTCTTTTAACAAATGTTTCCTTATGTCTTGACAAATGAAAATCATTGTGGCCTTCTCTATCTGTTCATCTCTGTTTATTGATACAAAACAGAGGCTGCATCCTAGCTACCATATACTCTCTTTCTCCCAAAATACAACACCTTTCTTAAGTAGGCAGAGCAGCTTCTTTGTCCTCTTGCAAGGTTGTCTAGGGAGTTTGACTCTGTAATTTCATCTATATTTGGCGCGTAGAGGATACCTCCTTCCATTTTTCAAATACAAAAATATAAAGGAAAGTCTCCCAACTTGTTCAGTCAAGATGATATATTTAACATCTTTTGCCTTTTGTAAGTCTCCTGATCCTTTCAAAAAAAGAAAAACATCTTGACATGGCTGTCCTCAAATTGTATAGCCACTTGATAATGGACAGTGAAAAAGTCAAGTTTTCCAAGTCAACTGAGAGATTTCCTAAAAGTGTCAGAAAATGAAGAAGATGGCACAATAATATGGGAGAATTTTAGGGATTCTCATTAAAGGAAAGAGTAAAGAATACAAGAGTTTATATACAGAGGGTTTGGCCATTAACCAGAGAGAGTAAAGCTGCTACACTAACTAACTAATCATTAACATTTAACTAATTTTCAAAAAGGGTGTTAGTCAAAACGGTGTGTGTTGGTAGATGACTAAAGGTCCTTGCTCCTTTTATTGAAACGTTGCGTTTGTGAAGTTCTTTGTGGCTTTCTTCTTTTGCTCGAGTCTTCTTTATTAAATGGTGTGTTTCTATTGCTAAAATTGTTCCTTCCTTGCAGCTAATTCTTTCTTCAAGCTTAGCCTTCTGTTGTTGCTAAGCCACTTATACAACGATTTAAGGTACAAGTATGTGTTTAACACTCCCCCTTAAAAGGAACCATGAGCGTTGTGAACGTTCATTTTACCTAAGAGCTTATGAAATTGCCTAGGCAATGCTTTTGTGAACACATCTGCAATCTGCTTATCTGTTGCAATATACAGTGGCTTGATTATCACATCCAGCACTTTCTCTTTAATGAAATGACAGTCCATTTCGATATGTTTCATTTTTTCGTGAAATACTAGGATTTTGTTAATGTGAAATGTTGATTGACTGTTTGAAAAGAGAGTTATGGGTTCCTTGTGTTCAATCCCGAACTCTACTAATAAATTCTTCAGCCACACAATCTCACAACATGTTGATGCCATTGACTGTTACTCAGTCGCTGCTGAACTCCTAGCCACCACAGATTGCTTCTTGGATTTCTAACTTACTAATGATTCCCCAATAAATATGCTAAATCCAATGACTAACCTTCGAGTATCAAAACACCTTACCCAATCACTGTCACAATACCCTAACATCTTCATGTTAGACTTGGATTTCATCAAGATTTCTTGTCCTGGTGATGCCTTCGGGTACTTCAGCACTTTATGAGTTGCCAACAGATGCTCTTGACCTAGTTTATCTGTAAATTGAGAAAACACTTGCACAACATATGAAATATCCGATCTACTAAAGGTTAGGTACAACAGCTTACTAATTAATTGTCTGTAGTTTGTAGGATTTGGAAGTTTCTCTTCATCTTTAACCTTGGTGAGTTTGTGATTATAATCAATCGGAGTGCTTACTGGTTTTGCTTCAAGTAGTCTTTGTTCAACTAAAAGATCCAAAGCATACTTCCTTTGACAGAATGATATACCTTTAGCAGATTTTGCAATTTCAAGACCAAGAAATATTTAACATTCCCCAAATTCTTGAGTTTGAAGTCTGAGTTCAAAAACTCTTTAGCTCTGACTGTTTCTTGATATGAACTATTCCCAATTAGGGTGTCATCCACATAGACAAGTAGTGCAATGAAATCTTCATTACTTGTTTTCATGGCAAACAAGGAATAATCTAAACTTGACTGTTTAAAACCATATTTGAGAATGGTTGTAGTGAGTTTGGCATTCCACTGTCTGGATGCTTGTTTGAGTCCATATAAGGACTTATTCAATTTGCATACTAACTTGGTATTTGGTGGACACTCCCCCTTAACAATATACCCTTGTGGCAGCTCCATATATACATCTTCCTCTAAATGCCCATTTAGGAATGCATTGTTCACATCCAATTGTGATAAGGACCAATTACAAGCTGCAGCTAAAGCAAAAAATACTCTTACTATGGATTGTTTTGCTACAGGACTGAAGGTCTTCTTGTAATCAAAACCTGGTACTTGGTTGTATCCCTTGACTACTAGGCGTGCTTTGAATCTCTCAACATCACCAGCAGCATTTAACTTTACCTTGTAAACCCACCTACATCTAATAATATGACAGTTTGAAGGTAGAGGTACTGTGTCCCATGTTCTATTGTCTTCCATAGCCTTAAGTTCAACAGTCATAGCATCTCTCCGATGTGAATGATTGATAACATGATGATAAGAACTAGGTTCATGTATGTGTGATAAAAAAGTGGTAAAAGCATTATGTGTGGATGACAATTTATGTGATGATAGGTATTGTGTTATTGGATAAGCTGTCACAGCATTTGTTTGAGTTGGTATGTCAATATATATGCATCAATATATTTTGAAGTGCTTTTAGATCTTGTACTCCTTCTAAGTGTAGCTGATGGATCAATAGGTAAGCTAGTTTCTAGGGTATTAGTGCTGCCTGCTGTAGGAAAACTATCAAATGATTGAGAGTCAACATTTATATCATTGGTATTTGGTATGGTAGGGGTTAATTTTGTTGATGTGCTTATAAGTGAGTCTAATTCAATTGTAGGACTGTCCTAGTGAATTGATTGTGTAGAAAAAAGGTCTACGTATTTAAAAAAAGGGTCATACACACAAGGTGTTTGATGAAATACAAGTGAATGTATAGTGTGTTGTGATGTTTGAAATGGAAATACTGCTTCATGAAAAACTACATTTCTAGATACCACGACTTTATGAGCAAAAAGATCATATACTCTATACCCTTTAACATGGTTAGGATAGCCCAAAAATACACATTTACTAGCTCTTTTGTCTAGTTTTTATATATTTTGTGTTAATGTAGACACAAAACATAAACATCTGAAGACTCTTATGTGGTCATATGAAGGAAGTTCATGGTGAAGAAAGTCATAGGGTGATTTGTTAAAACAGACTTTTTTTGGTACCTTATAGATAATGTGCATTGCACTAAAGATAGTATCACCCTAAAAATGGATAAGAACCTTGGACTGGTGCATTAGGCCTTTTGCTACCATAAGAATGTGTTGGTGTTTCCTCTCAGCAACACCATTTTGCTGGTGATTTTCCACACACGATAGTTGATGAGTTATCCCAGTTTTAACAAAAAATTCTATCATTCCAAACTCCTTAGCATTGTCAAACCTTATACATTTAATTGGCATATTAAATTGTTTTTGAACAAACATGTTAAAAAAAGATATGATTATTGAAACATCAAATTTACTCTTCATGAGAAAGATCCAAGTAAAACATGTAAAATCATCAACAATTGTTAAGAAATAATGTTGATTGGAGAAAGTTGAAACTTCATATGGTCCCCATATATCAATATGAATCAATTCAAAAGAAACTTTGGTATTTTGAACATGAGTTGGAAAAGGAAGTTTTCTCTATTTAGCCAAAGGGCAGATTTCACAAAACAGTTTACTAGAACACTTAACATCAGAACATTGTTGATTTATTACATTAATTTTTTTCAAAAGGTGCATGACTAAGTCTGAAATGCCACAAATCAAAAAACTTATGTCCTGTATTACAAGCATTGACTAATAAAATAGAAGGAAATTTAACTAATCTATCAAAACTAAACTTGGACAGCTCTTGCTCATCTGTTCTATCTTGCATCACATACAATCTTGAAGAGGCCCCAGCCACCCCAATCATTGTCCATAAAGGTATTTCCTGAAAAATGCAATAATTGTTAGTGAAGAGAACACAAGTCGTTTTAGAGCTAGTAAGTTGTCTTACTAATACTATATTAAATTATAACTTGGCACACAAAACACCTCTTTAAGAATCAACAATGGTGTTAACTTAATCATTCCTATGTGTGTGACCAAAGCTCTTTTGTTGTTTGGTAATTGTATAAAACAATCATAAACCGATCAAGCTAAAACAAAGTTGTCTAAAGTGTATAAGATATGATCATTAGCTCGAGTCCATAATCCAAAAATTTTGTTTTATCAAGTGAGTATTAACATTTTTAAACTTAGAAGGCATATTATTGAAGATATTAAAACAAGAATGGCCTGAGATTATACTTGCAAATGTTGAGTTTACCAAAGAAAGCTTAGTCTGCAAGGTGTTTAATGAAACGCCCTTACCATCTGAACGGATCAAACCATTCTCATTTAAGAGTTCCATTAACCTACTGACCTGTTACTTAATGATTGACATTTATGATATGGAACCAGTACCACTAATCTCTTCCTCCTGATCTACTTAATACTCTTCAACTAACACATCATTTGCTGCTGAGACATTATTAGCTATTGCCTTCCCTTTTCTACCATTGTTCTTCCCTTTGGTGAACTTTAAGTCATCAGGAAACCCTACCAATCTATATCATTTTTCCTTTATGTGCCCTTTCTTTCCACAATGGCTGCAAGTGATGTCCTTCATATATTTTTTTCTTCCCATCAGTGGCAATAAACATGGTAGATGATTCAAGTGTTGGTTGAACTTGGAACATCAGATTCCTCTGTGCTTCTTCTCTCAAAACAAGACTATAGACTTTGTCAAGAGCTGGAATAAGGTCCATAAGAATAATCTGTGATTTAACAACTGAAAATGAGTCATTCGAGCCATTCAGGAACCTAAAAACCATGTCCTTTTAACATTGATCCGAGTACTTTTTAAAGCAACATGGATTACATTTTCCATGCCCACAAGGTGGTAAAGGTTTGTAATTCCTCATTTCCTCCCAAATACTTTTCAACTTAATAAAATATGAGTCCACCAATCTGGTACCTTGAATCACATTCTCCAAAGTGTATTGGAGGTTGCAAATCCTAGTGTCATCTTGATATCCATAGTTTTGCTTTAGAGTATTCCAAATATCTGACGCAGAGTCCATGTAAAATACTATGAAGGCTATGAGTGGTGACGTTGAGTTTAACAAGCAAGCAATAATTAGGTTGTTGCATCTGGTCCACAAAGGAAAGAAAGGATCTGTAATTGTAAGCTTGGTAATTGTTCCATTGATAAAGCCACTTTGTTCTTAATCGAGTGTGCTAGTAAAAATGATCTACTCCATGCCACATAATTGTTGGTGGTAAGCTTAAGATTCACTATTACTGAGCTAGGGTGATTTGTGTGGTGAAGGTAATAGGTTGATTGAGGGTCCTCTACTGATGAGACCTAAGTTTGATTCTGAGCAATTTGACTTTGTGATGAGGTTTGTGACCTCGTTTCTCTAGACTCAGACATGATTACAGGTTTGAAGATAAGGTTGTTTAGATTCAACAAAAGCTAGCTAAGAAGACTTAGTATATGAAGAAAGGACTTACTGAATAAATTGAAAACAGAGAACACAAATGAGTTCTAACACCAATCAACATACTCCATGTGTCATCCATGGGACAAGATTTGCAGGCACTGTAACCTGCTCTAATACCATATTAGAAAATGAAGAAGACGAGACAGTAATATGGGAGGGATTCTCATTAAAGGAAAAATTAAAGAATACAAGAGTTTATATACAGAGGGTTTTGGCTGTTAACCAAAAAGAGTAAAGCTGCTAAACTAACTAACTAACTAATCATTAGCATTTAACTAATTTTCAAAAATGGTGTTGGTCAAAACGGTGTGTATTGGCAAATGACAAAAGGTCCCTGCTCTTTTTATTGAAACGGTGTGTTTGTGAAGTCCTTTATGGCTTACTTCTTTTGCTTGAGTCTTCTTTATTAAACGATGTGTCTTTGATGCTAAACTTGTTCCTTTCTTGCAGTTGATTCTTTCTTCAACCCAAGCTTCTTGCTATTACTAAGCCATTTATGCAATGATTTAAGGTACAGGCATGTGTTTAACAGTTGTCAGTAACTTAAGACTACAATAAGTTAATCATATTATGTTCGCTATCACCCTCATCCGAAATCTTCCAGAATAATGAAGATGAAGACTGCGAGGGTATCTAATGGAAAATGGATTTTTTTTTTTTTTGAATGGCACAATGGATGCATTTCATCTCATCCACTGTTTTATTTTCCTCTACCTATCTACACATATTTTTATGCCTTTGGAGACTAGTAACATTTCAACATCTTCACAAAAGCAAAATCAAAGCCATGGGGTAATGGCATTAACTTTCAAACATAATTTAGTTAAAGCTAACCCCAAAGGTTTCTTAGATGATTGGAGTCCTGCATCTCTTAGTCCATGTTCATGGCTTGGAGTCTCATGCTCTGTTAGTGGATAAGTTATTGCTCTCAACTTCACCAATGCTTGTTTGATTGGTCATTTGCATATTGGTGATCTCCTGGTTCTAGAAAATCTTTGGTATCTCCACTTGAGTGCATTCCTTTCGACAGTTAAATCTCAAATTTATTAGTCTACAATCAAGACAAGCCCAAATCGAAGTGGAAGCAATTGGGAACAATAGCCTTGATAAGTGTACAATTATTAATCCTTGAAGGGTGCTCTTTATAATAGCACCATATTATTGATCCTTGGAAGGTGCTTTTTATAATAGTACAATTGTTGATCTTTAAAAGGTGCTCTTTATAATAGCACAATTAAAAATCATCATGGTATACTTCAAGGACTATAAAGATCAACTTGTCATTTTTTCTAAGATAGGATTTAAGACATCGTGCTTTTGAAGAAGATTGTGAAATTTTGATCAGTTTAGAAGTCTATTCCTCCAAAAGTTGTAAGAGTATTAGATGATCATTGAAATAGCAAAATTCGACCAGATATAGGTCTCACTGTGGGAAGAAATAACCCATTCTTCATATCTATATCTTTCATGGAAAGAATGTCAAGTTGATTTTTATAGTCCTTGAAGTATACCATGATGATTTTTAATTGTGTTATCATAAAGAACACGTCCCAAACATCAACAATTGTGCTATTATAAAGAGTTCTTTCCAAGAATCAACAATTATACAATCACCAAGGTTATTGCTACCAATTGCTTCTGCTCCGATTTGGACTTGTCTTGATTATAGACTAATATATTTGAAATTTAGTTGTGGAATCAAATCATTAATCTAAGTGAAGAAAGCAATTAATTATCGGTTTCCTTTCATCCACTGTGTTATTTTCCTCCGCCTCTTCTATTCCGTCGGAGGCTCGTAATATGCAGTTACTGTCTTCACAGAACCAGAGTCAAAGCAATGAGGTAATTGCATTTTTTACTTTTAAGCATAATTCTGTTGAAGCTGACCCTAATGGTTTCCTAGATGATTGGAGCCCTGTATCATTGAGTCCATGTTCATGGCTTGGAGTCTCCTGCTCTCGTAGTGGACAAGTTAATGCACTGAACTTCACTAATGCTTGGTCTGATCGGTCATTTGGATATTGATGAACTCCTTGTCCTGGAAAATCTCGAGCATCTGAAACTCATTCTCTGGTAACCTCTTCCATAATATGGCTTCTTATTCCTGCACCATAAAAACACTTGACTTGTCATTCAATAGTTTATCAGAGGCAATCCCGAAAACAACTTTTGAATCTTGTGACCATTTGACTTCCTTGAATCTTTCTCATAACTCAATCCAAGGACGTAGTTTTGACTTTGGGACTTCTACATTGGAGCTTGATCTTTCAAGCAATCTCATTTCAGATTCTTCAATATTGAACTACTCATTTTCAAATTGTGAGAATATTCTGAGACTACTAAATCTCTCACATACCAAATTGTCTGGAAAACTTGGTAATTTCTCGAATCTATCAATTTAAGACCTTTCTAACAACATGTTGTCTGGAGATATTCCTGCTCTTCTTTTTTCTTATGTTGCTAGGTCTCTCAACTTTTTGGACATTTCTCAGAACAATTTATCTGGTAACTTCTCTGTGCCTGAGTTTTGGGCCTGTGATAAGCCTTTGGATCTCGGCCTGTCCAATAATGCTCTCTAGGGCTCTGGAATTCCTGAAAGCTTGACCAACTGCCAGCTTCTTGAGAACCTTGACCTCTCCCATAATAAGCTGCAGGATAAAATTCCAGCTGCTTTGGCGACTTTGTGAAATTTGAAGCATCTGAATTGGGCATACAATAACTTCTCGGGTAACATCCCCAGAGTTGGCATGGACTTGTGGGACTCTAGTGGACCTTGACCTTTCTGGAAATAATCTCTCTGGTGGCTTTCCTAAGACATTTAAGTCATGTGATTCTTTGCAAAGCCTCAATCTAAGGTTCTGACTATTTCTTCTCCTACTAATAGATTTGTTCTTTCTTTTATAGTATAAAGGTATCTAATAAATAGTTAACCCTATTCACATTCAAAGAGGTATAAGGTCAATGCTTCACCATCTTTCTATGGCAAAAAATATCAAGAAGACTGAAAAATCAAGAGTCCAATTCTTGTTCTTCTTCCATTTTTTTTTATCTTAATTAATGAGTCCGAAATTGGTTTATTTGCTTTTATGTTGCTTTGTCTCTAAAGAAACTTTCCAAGTCAATCGGTTTATGGAGTCAAAATATTTGTTGTGGAAAGTAGAGTATATATATACTTTAAGCTTGATGCATTTTATAAGAAGTGCAATGGAAAATGGATGGTATTCTTTTGTGTTTGGAGACAAAAAATTGATGCTCTCTGTTGGCAGATATTGATTGAATTTGATATGCCTGACTTAGTAAATTGACTAATGAAGAAGATAATTTTACTAGTTCTTGAGCCACTTGATAATGACAATTTTAGAAAAATAAAGTTACAGGAAGTCAAATGGATTTGGTACATTCAACAGGAAGATTTTTTTTGCAGTCCATAAAGCATGCAACAGTGATGAAACCAAGACCGCTTCTTCATCCAAATTCAACCAGAGTGAAGATGAGAAATTCGAGTACACTTGAGGAGCGATGAGTGCGTTTCTTGTGCTCTTTTATGTTCATCTTCCTGTTTGCATGTTTTAGATCTTTGGATGCCAGTGATGAGCACACCTTGCCTATGCAGAAACAAAATCAGAGCAATGAAGTAATGGCATTATTTGTTTTCAAGCAGAAATCTGTCGATGCTGACCACAAAGGTTTCCTAGACAATTGGAGTGCTGCATCTTCGAGTCCATGTTCATGGCAAGGGGTCTCCTGTTCTCCTAGAGGACAAGTTAGGGCACTCAATCTCACGCAAGCTGGTGTAATTAGCAATTTGCATATTGATGACCCGTTAGTCCTGGGAAATCTCAAACATCTCCACTTGAGTGGAAACTCATTCTCTGGTAATCTCTTCCACAATAAGACCTCTTATCCCTGCATCATTCAGACACTGGATTTGTCATTTAAAAATTTGTCAGAGCCAATTTCTAATACGTTTTTCCATTCTAGTGATCATTTCACTTCCTTAAATCTTTCACATAGCTCCATCCCAGGAGGTGGTTTCAACTTTGGAACTTCTGATCTCTCGAGCAATCTCATTTCCAATTCCTTAATATTGGACTACTCCTTTTCAAATTGTCAGAATATGAAACTGTTGAATCTTCCACATAACAAATTGTCTGGGAAACTTGGTAACCTCTCATCCTGCAGGAATTTATCAATTTTAGACCTCTCTAACATGATGTTATCTGGCGATATCCCAACTTTTCTTTTTTCTGATTTATCTAAGTCCCTTGTGTCTATAAACCTTTCTTATAACAACTTATCTGGAAATTTCTCAGTGCTTGAATTCAAAAACTGTGCCAAGCTTTTGGTACTAAACCTGTCCAGTAATTCTCTTTATGGCAACCGGAATTCCTCAAAGCTTGACCAACGGCCAACTTCTCGAGAGCCTTGATCTCTCCCATAACAAGCTGCAGGATAAAATTCCTGCTGCTTTGGGAAAATTAGGCAATTTGAAGTGTCTAAATTTGGGATATAATGACTTCTCTGGCAATATTCCCCCAGAATTGGGTTGGATTTGTGGAACTCTAATTGAGCTTGATCTTTCTGGAAATGAACTCTCTGGGGGGTTTCCTAAATCTTTTAAGTTATGTAACTCTTTGCAAAGCCTCAACCTCGGAAACAATCAGCTGTCAGGAAATTTCCTCACTTCAGTTATAAGTACTCTTCCGAGTCTCCAAATCCTCCAAATTCCATTCAACAACATTAGTGTTCCAATACCTCTATCTCTAAGGAACTGTACTCAGCTTCAAGTCCTTGACCTTAGTTCCAATGCCTTCTCTGGAGAAATACTCTCCGGGCTTTGCTTCTCTTCACCCATCTCAACTTCTCTAACAAAATTACTACTTGCAAGCTCTTGGAAACTGTCAGAACCTAAGGACAATCAATCTTGCACTTAACCATTTAAGTGGATGCATTCCATCGGAGGTGTGGAAGCTACCACATCTTTCTGATATGATCATGTGGGGGAATAACTTTTCCGGTAAAATTCCAAAAGACATATGCTTTGGCACAAGTAATTTGGAGAAACTTAGTCTCGCCCACAACCTCTTCAGTGGAAATATTCCGACATCAGTCACCAACTGTAAAAATCTTGTTTGGTTGTCACTTTCATCTAATCAGCTAAGTGGGAAAATTCCAGCTGGTATTGGAAATCTTCAAAAACTCAGCGTTCTGCAGTTAAGTTCCAACAACCTTTCTGGGAACATTCCAACCGAGCTTGGCGGTTTTCAAAGTTTAATATGGCTTGGTTTGAGAAGTAATTACATTACAGGTAGCATTCCATCAGACCTTGCCAACCAAACAGGCTTGGTTCCCAAGTTTACTCACGAGGCAGAGTATGCATTCCTGAGAAACATAAGTAGAAGTGATTGTAGAACGACCAGTCGTTTGATTTATTGTGATGGAATCAGAAGAGAAAGGTTGGAGGATGCTTTGGACTTGAAATCTTGTCCAACGGTGAGATTATATAGTGGATTCCCAGTTCACAGGTTCAGAGGCAATGGCACGATCAGCTACTTGGATCTTTCTTTCAATCACCTGTCTGGATCTATTCCTCAAAGCCTAGGCTTAGTGCATGTTTGGATTAACCTTTTTTTTAATTTATTTATCTTTTAAAAAGTAAAAAGTAAATCAAACATAATTTTTAAAAAGAATAATTTTTTTTAAAAATAAAAATTTTTAAAAAAAACTTTAAAAAAACTCCAAGAAAAACTTTTTTTTTTCTTCTTTTAAAAATATAAGAGTATTTTTATTTTTATTTTAAAAATATCTTCATTTATTAAAAATAATTACAATATTATCTTTTAAAAAAAATTACCTTCTATGATAATTTTAATAAAAATTATAACTTATAAAAAAAATTTACTAAACAAGTTTAATTTATTTTTAAAAATTTATTTTTCATAAGAATTTCGTAATAATTTTTAAGTTAAAAAAAAACAAGCCAAACAGGCTGTTAATGTATTACTTGCAAACTTTAAATTTGGCACACAACGGACTAACTGGAATTATTCCATACACCTTGGGAAGTTTGAAAGAAGTGGGCTTCATTGACCTGTCGCATAATCATCTTTAAGGCATGCTTCCAAGATCATTGGGGTCACTCTCATTTCTGGCAGACTTTCATGTCTCCTACAACAACCTCACTGGACCTATACCTTCAGCAGGCCAACTCACTACATTTCCAGCATCCAGCTATGAAAACAATCCAGGGTTATGCGGAATCCCATTGCCCCCTTGTGAGTCTCTCCCTGAAACAGACCCCAGAAGTTCCGAGCAACATGAGAAGAAGAATAATTCCGTATAAATTGGATTCGATATGGTTTATTGCTCCGATGGGACATTACTGGTGTAGTGATTGGAGTTTGCACTGGAATTGTTACGTTCCAGAAAAGAGAAGAATGGTTCATGAAGGCTTTTGAGAAGACACCTATGACAGAAGGGAGAATGGAACAGAGCTTGGACTTGGTTCATGAATTAACATATCCAGTTATAAATCATCTCCTCGTACATAAAGCTCACATTGTAGTTAAATATCAAATAATAGTAAATACCATACGATGCCCGCTGCATCGATATCAAAGTATTCCCTATAATGGATCTCATTGCAGTGGTCGCCAAATTTATTGGTTTGGTCATATTTGGAGCCCAAAAAAGAAAAATAAATATATAAATAAATTAAATCAGTCTGACCAAACTGAGAAATCTGACCGCACAAAGTCCGTCTGCTACTCTTTGTTTTACTGAACCAATTATGCCAAGCTCACCAGCGTACTCCAAAGACTGCTACAGGTGTTAAAATTGATGGTTGAACCAACTGACAACCAGATTATGGATATTTTACCCACAAATTGTGCATTGATTAAGCAGCATTGGCTGAAACTTTGCCAAGGGGAAATGGGGGGGCCCATATCCCTAGTGGTTTTTGGATTGAATCACGTGTCATCATCATAGTAAAACCCTCGACCCAACCCCAAATGTTTTTGGTCAACAGATAGTAAAAAAGAGCCATTCAAAGCAAAGGAAGCATATATAGACCTATTGCCCCAACCCAATTTCAAGAGTTCCATTAGCAAAAGTCGATAGTGGTCTGGTCCACAGAAATTTTCCTTGTCTGTAAAGCGCTTCTTTCTTAGAATATTAACCAAGTCTATGGGAATTAGGCCCCCCAATATGTCTATAAAACAAGAAAGCATAGTAATAAAGAAATGATTGAAAAAAAATCAAATAAAACGCCAAAAGAAGAGGTGGACTTTGATAACGAAGCATGTCACATAATAATGTCAAGTATGTACAAAAGGAAAATGGTAAAAAGTCCAACCTATCCTGATTTTCACAAAAGGTTTGGCCACTGAGAAACGGTACATGTGATCAGTCATTGAGGCATTTCTTCCAATGGCAAACCTAACTAAAGACAAGACAACAATCGTACAAGAATAACAGTTCTTTTCAGCAAAATTAAGATTTAAATAGAGAAGGGCTGAACACAAGGCTATGAAACCGCCTCGGGCCATTGAAGAACTAACTATATATAATTTAGCAACAAATTTTAGAGTAAAAATTTTATAAAATTAAACAAAAACTAAAACAAGACTGAGAAACTGCTCATGGTCACCTTGATCCCTTTTGTTCCCTCTTTCTGAGAGCACAAATATGGAATCAAAGTTCATACTAAGAGAACACCGAAACTTTTCACTCAGATTGCTTTATCTGCAAGACAATGTGACTCAAGTAAAAGTAGTTAATTTTAGCTATCTATTCAATAAGGTTACAAACTCACCTAGTCCTTGAACTGCCAAGAGTGAGTTCTAGGTCATCTGATCCACATTCTTCATGAATCCTCTCTCCTTCCCATGGCTTTACTAGCCCCGTTGCATTGCTTCCAAATGCAAACTCATCTGAAATAACTTCAGACATTGGAACATCAGCAGTATGATCTGATCCTGCAGCTATTGCAGGAGAACATGTCCCACTTTGCCCCGGAGTCCACATGCGGGATCCCCCACCAGCTAAAACTTCCTCCTTGAAGCCGAAGGGATTTGTGGAGACAAGACTGAAGGTGGGAGAAGTTGGCCCACTATGAGGGATTCGGAGCCCGGCAAACCACTCCGGGTCAGGAACAATCTGACGACCAGGGCTAGGTGGAGTTGAAGAAGGTAGCAAAGAGTGCTGTTGTGCACTCCAACCTGGACGGGCAGACTGCTCCTCCCAGTCAGTTTTGATTCTTGGGGTTCGGGCAGTTGGTGAGCTCAATGGAGGAGTGACAGGAGCACTGATGGAACCACCATGAATATAAAGATGGGGAAGCTTGGAAGAGGAGGCTGACGAGGATGCAGATGATAGGTTTTTGAGCCATGGGATTAGAGAATTCCCATCACCATTGGGATTAACCACATACGAAGATGAAGCTGGGCTCGGAAAGGATGATGACACAGGGCTTGGGTTGTAAGAAGCACAAGGGCTTGGGTGGTAAGATGAACAGGGGCTCATTGTTGCTGATCCACCCACTATATCCATGCGCTCCACAGGCTTGCAACCCTGCAGAAATCAGATAGTTATCAGTGCCCTAAAAGCAGGTGCAACAGATCAAATACCATTCATCCAAGCCTAGTAGGCTCAATTCTGGCAATATGAAATTTAAATAAATAGCAGCTCAGAAAACCATAACTCATTCCAGCATTTGATTCCACATATAACCTGAGTTCTTATGAACGTTGTTGTGTATTCCAACAAACTACCTATCATTGTATTCACCCGTCATTTTTCTTTTTCATCTCAATAGCCTTATTTTCCATCTTAAATCATTTCAATGATGGATATCTTAATTTTTTTTATGGGAACTATGAATATCTTTTGTTGAATTGAGCTGATACTAGTGTCATGCTGCATATTGTTACTCCATTTCCATCATTTCACATATCAGACTGACCATTTCTCCCCCCAAACCTCATCTCTGTGTGCTTTGATGAACAAAGCATACTTATTTAGAAACAAAAACCTTTAATTGTTTATACAAGATAATAACCTCTACTTCTCCCTTTAAGCTGCAGTCTTAGAAATAGTCCACATGATTCAGGACTGGCATAAAGTCAGTCAAACCTCTATACAATAGTAGGCCGGCCTTATTAACTGTAGTCTTTGCTTAGTATAGTTAATCAAGCTAAGAACATAAAAACAGGCTAAAATAGTAAAATGCGGTAATGAATTGGCTAAGAGGTGGTAATAAATACAGGCAAGCAACCAAGAAAAGAAAAAGGTTGATGGACCACCTTTCAGGTTGCCAGCTAAATCACTTGTAAACTCCTAACATAGCACGTGAGTACCCAGATTTCCTTTTCCTTTCCCTCTTATCTTAAAATGGTTCAGTCAAGATTTCATCTCAAGGGAACTTGCTAACCCATATATACGACACTATCTAATATTTCAGAAGACTGAATTTTGACTGTGCACTACATTTTCCCATTTAAACAACCTAATCTAAAATCTCCCCTGTAGCTACACATCTACTAAACTGACTCAATATTAGGAGACCGTTAATGGATACTACCATGTTACTACTCCCTTTCATTTTGCTAAAACTTGACTCATAAATGAACAACCAGAAAGGCTAAAATAACCTTCCCAGTAACTGAAAATTACCACTAAAACTCTAATAATTGAACTCCAATACCCACTAGTAAAAAAAAAAACACGTATGCTAAAAAAATTGAAAAGCCAATCACAATTCACAAGCAATTGAAAATGAAAGCTGTCGCCCAATTGGGAAACTGTGCAAAATCCCCGAAAAAGGACCCTTGTTACCTAGCAAATAAAAATGTTAAGAAATATCAGACCTCACTACAAAGTTCATGCCATGCCAAAACCGCCCTCATCAATGATCATTTTAACAAGGGTAGTTTGGTCTTTTTCTCGAGATCAATGCCTGTTTTGATTTTGAGGATCCGTCCCATGTTCTCTCATATGCGATTATACTACCAGAGTATAAGTCATCAAAGAAAGCGAAAGAATCTTTCTTTGGTGCTTCACGCGTTGGGTAAAGTGGTGAGTAAAAAAAATATAAAAATGAAAATGAAGAAGAGGGCTGACCAGATCTAATGTACGATGGGTGAAGAGTAAAACGACACTTCTGACCAGATCTAACGTACAAGAAAAAATACCTCAAGGGAAAAGAAAAAATTAAAAATGAAAAGCAGTGAAAAGAATCTAACTCTGACTGACTTATACTACGGTCAGCTGAAAATCACTCGCGCTGCTAACGTGCGTCGGCACGAGCCGTGCATGATAGCGCCAGATCAGGCCTGCTGGTCTGATTTCAATCCGACCGCCGGAAGCGGCGTTTGCTAGCACGACGGGGGAACTTCCATAAACTAACATGCACCGCACGAAGCGGCGCAAATTTGGCACAAAGACCACGATTTGATTGGATTTTTTTTTCTGTTTTTATTACTACACTAATAACTACGATCTTCGTTGTGCTAAAATACGCCAAAGAAATCGATCAAAAACAGTAAATTTTTGAATGACTACGATCTTCTTCGTACTTAATTACACCAGAAAAAGCATTTTCCGGTTCCTTCCGAAACTTTAGAAGTTATAAATAAAATAAAATCAGAGCAACTTAAAACGAACTAGTAATAATGAATTCAAAAATTTCAGCGAATTTTCTTTTCCAAACAATAAATTAACTGTTCCATCTGCATTATCGTCATTGTCTTTCCATGTCAGAATTTTTCAACAAGAAAAAAAAAGGATAAAAAGCTTAACGGTGAGAATAGTAATTTACCTTACGGTAAGTAGTGCCATCGGACTCGACAGTCCAACCGGCCTCGTTGCAAAGAGCTTTAAGAACTTCATTGTTATCGCAGTGCTTCGGAAGCTTATAGTTACCGTACATCCGAAGTCCGGAGAAGATCTTCGCCGCTATAGCTCTCCGACGCCGCTCTCTCCGCTTGTTGTTCTCTCTTTCTTTCCATGTCGGCAGCCTCGTCCCCGACGTCATTTCGAAACGAACAAAAAATCGATGCTAGACTAGATTTGTTGAATATATAGCAAATTTGGTTGTTTAATTAAAAAAGAAAAATAAGTAAAAAATAAATAGAATTTGAGTAAAAATGGATGAAAAAGAAAAGGGCAAAACAATAAGAATCGAGTATTTGGTGAACTATACGGAAGATGGGCTAAAAGTGATGGAAGTCACGCTGAAATGGCGCCGTTTAAACGGAAAATGATTGGAGAAGGATTACAGTTTTCTAAGTTTTAGATCGATGAATGAAGATACACAAACGATGGCTTTTAGTTGGCGGGGGAATTGGTCGGAAACTGTAAAAGATGAGCTGCGGAGATCTAGATGGAGGTGGACTTGGATCGGCGGATTAATGGTGGACCGGAAACCGAACGGGGAACCGGAGAGTGGCTTTGGGTTTTGGGGTTTTTGGGTGGTGAAAAGAAGAAGACCCGGGAAGCAGAAAGGAAAAAATGATGAATTGAGTAGGAAGCTTTGAAATGAATTAGCTTGTAAATTAAGAGGGGATTTGTCAGCAAAAACGGCACTGATTGGATATCATTGCCCCTGACCTCTTTTTTACAAGTTTACCACTGATAATTCATATTTTTCATTTCATCTTTTTACTGCAGATCGGGGTATATAGAGCGTGATAAAATTGTCAAACAATTAAAAAAGACGATGGCATATCTAGTCGGGGTAGCTAAGGGTAAAAAAATTATATAAAATAAATTAAATATATAGAAGGGAGATGGATCAATTAAACTGAAACAATCAAGATTTGAATAAGTTGATTCCTTTGACTAGAATTAAATTAGATCAATTTGTTAACTCGATTTAATTATTAATTTTTCTATTATAATGATGTTTATTGAAGATTATCCAGATAAATGTAACGAAATTTATTTGCAATTTGCAAGTTTATAATTCAAATTAAAATGCTTCATTGGAAGAAAAGTAAAGAACATGAAAGATAATCCGAGGGACAAATTGGAGAAGTCAAGCGAAAGTACACAAGCCCAAGCAGCACGTTAAGCGTTATTTTAAGAATTCTCTTCTCTCTCTCTCTCTCTCTCTCTGTGCGTGACCAAACTGTGACGTTAGCTCGCCACGTGGCCACTGTCTTCGCACGCTATCGGTTTAGAAACCGTCTCTGTCGATGACTGTCCAATGAGAAACGAAGGTGAAATCACACGTGTCAAAAGCTCGGCGCACGTGCCAGATCTCGCTCTCTAAAAGGCTCAAAAAAATCATGTAAAAGAAAAAAGAATAATATAAATCGGTCTTTGTGTCTCCATATGTGCGTGTCCAGCAAAAGATGATGCGGACTCGGGGACCCCTTCCCTTCCCCTGCCCCCTTTCACGTGACCATGCAGCTTAGCGTGACGAGGTGGGCCCCCAGTCGGTTGCTTTCTTTTTCCGTGACGCGCTTCCGATGGAGGGCGTGTAATGCAATCACTTTCCTTTGCTCTGAATCTAGTTTCAAAGAAAAAAACTTTTTTTCTTTTTCTTTTTCTTTTTTTGTACTTTTAAGGGAATAAAACTTTTGGTTGAAAAAGACAAAAAGAAACAGATTGGTCAAAAGTCAAACATATGTGGCTCTCTGTCTAACAATATCCTTTTTTTTATTTTTTTATAGCTTTTATTAGAAGCCGTAAAAATAAAAATAAAATCTGTTAATGCAAAGAAATTTCTTTGCATTTGATTGCTATTTTCTTTTTGGGACAAGAAGTCCAAAGTTTTACCGAACTGGATAAGAGAAAAGTTAATTAGTACCAATTTTCAATTCAACTTGGTTGATCCGATCCTTCATAATCTCCTTTTTTTTGTTAATATACATGAAATAAAATCACGATTTGAATTTAAAATAATGTTTAATAGCAAAAATGCAAGTCACATTTTAAAAAATTTTAATTAAATAATGTCACGTTCTCATGTTTGGTATAATTTCATCGACTTTTTATTATTTGAGTTTCGTTTGAATTAGACTGCTATCAATTTTTTTTTATCTCAATTTGAAGCTGAGATACAGTAATTTTTTTATCTAACTGTCATTGCAAGTAACTTTGTCAAACTGTGAAAAGGGTGTTTCTTTAATGGGAGTGAAAATGATGAAGGTAAGGTTAAATATATCTTTTTTATCTTTACTAAATAATTAGTTCCAAAAGTGAAACTTTAGCTTTGCCTTGACCAAAGGTAAGTAGGATAGGATAAAACCCAATCTTTCAAATCCTGTTGACAATGACTGTTGGCAAACATATCATGACATACTCGGTTCACTCGAAAGAATAAAATAAAAATAAAATAATTATTTTAAAAGGATAGAATAGAGGAAGAATAACTATTATATAAATTGATTCATAATAATAGAATAAAATAAAATTATTATTATTATTATTTA